>NC_134269.1:132464167-132536667 GCF_031893055.1 Leptodactylus fuscus
GGCAGCCGGAGCTACTGAATAATACAGAAAATCAGCATCTTTATCTAGAGCAAAGTGTCAAAACACTGACTTAGATGTACATGTCTATTACATACATATACATAAAATACATTTGTGGATACAAAAATCTATTTTGCAAACCTCCCTTTAGAATACAGACATATCCACCCATGAAGTCAACTAGCTGAATAAATATTGTTAGCATGACAGCTCATGAAACAGAGCTAGAAAAAAAAATAAAAAAAAATGGAATTGTTTAAAGATGGTAATCACTTTGATAGTAACACATGGTATTCAAGAGATGCAAATACAACATGGCAGCTTGTAATAGTCACCATGTGAACTATGATACGCTTCCACTGGCTGAAATATCAATTTATAATAATAATAATTGTATTATAGAATTAGGAAATTAATAGCAACTACTGCACTAATGTACTATATACTTTATATACAGAATAAACCAAAAGATTAACAACACAAGGGATTGTAGAAAAAGCTGGTATAAGCATCAAATAGTAAGAAATGTCTCAATTCACCAAGGTTGAGAAAGGTTTTGCAGTGCACTCACTATATGATGGATAAACCAGTATTTTCTAGAAGTCCTGGTGCTGTTACTCTTTTGGTTTGTTCGGGACTGCTATCTGAGGACTTAATCCATCCAGCTAAGGGCAGGTTCCCATCTGCACCCCGGTCTCTGCTTTCAGGTTTCCATCTTCTGCAGATAGGAGATGGAAATCTGACAGTGTCCGCCCGTGAGTGCCTGTGAGCGTTTTGTGGTCTCCGCGGCAAAACGTGTTTTTGTTTTTTTTTAACTGGACACAAAAGTCCTGCATGTCCGACTTTGTGTCCAGTTAAAAAAAAAAAAAAAAAAAGTTTTGACGCGGAGACCAGAAGACGCTCACAGGCGGACACTTTGCATACCCATTCAAATGAATGAGTTTGAAAAGTGACTGCCAGTTTCTCGGGCAGAAGAGGGAAACTTGAAAGCGGAGACTGGGGGACAGATGTCAACCCGCCTTAAGTGTTATAGTGTACAGCAAGTGCTTTTTGACTTTCTTTTACACTTTAAATATAACTAGTCTTAGAAGCAGCCAAGCATTTCCCATTAGAAATAATCATAACTAGTGGATCAAATTGTACAAAGGAATATAAACATTTGAAATAAGTATATTAAGATTTATTTATATTTAAAATCATAGTCATTTCTAACAAGTAATACATTGGAAAAGGTATTAGGGAATCGCTAAAATAGCAATGTTGTATGCAACAGGAAAGTAATTAACACCTTGAGCAATTACAGTATACCAATAACAGAAGGGATTATGGCCCTCTTAGCAGACGTATACTACTGAAAAGGGTTGTGTTCATAGCGACCCTTTATCATTGAAACTCAGTAATCTGTAGATCTAAGAAGCAAGTGTGCAATTCCTATACAGAACCACCTAAGAAACATTATAGACCGAGTTCCAATTTAAATAAATGGGTTGCCCATAGGAAAAAAACAAAAAGAAATTGGATGTGCCAGGCCTAGTGGAGCAGGACCTGCTCTTTGTAGGAGATCTCATGTCTTGTTTATAAATGAAGGTTCTAAACAGGTGACGTCCCTCTATTATAACTGGCATAGACATTGGTGGAATATGTATAGGATACCAACAATATATATGCAAATATTCTCCAATTTGGATAAGGAGTCCCATTTTTAAGAAGCGAACACTAGGTTCACACTAACAGAAAGGCTGCAATTGATATAGCCCTCTAGGTGGCAGTATATATAAAATCTATATATAAAAAAATCAAATTCTGTAGTAGTCTGCTCTATACAAATCCACAGTTCGCGCCCGATTTGACTGAAATTTGGCACGCCCCCTCTCCACCCACAGGAGCAGAATACTGTGCACGTTACATCTTGCTAGTGTCCCCCCATCATGAGATTGGGGCCCCTAAATGTAGGCCCTATGCACATAATGGGGAAAAGTGAAAGTGAAAGCGCTGAGGGGAAAACAACAGTTGTGACTGACAGGGATGGATTATAGCGACAGTGCCAAAGAGTCGCTGCTAAAGGGGCCGCACCACCACACACAACACACAGACATTTCACAAACACCATATAAACATCACACAGACATCACACATACACCAACCCACAAGCACAACACCACACAAATGCCACAACACACCACCAGACCACTCTAGACACACACAACACCAACACCACCCCACAAATACCACACACACACATACACACACACACGCATGGACCACAAACACACGCAAAGACACTCAGATGGATGCACACTACACAGACGGACAACCATTGCAGACACGGCCACTTGCTCTGTGCACGCAGAAACACATGGATCACATACACATATACAGGCATACATATACACGGACCAGAAACATGCATGCACGTATGCATACATATACATGGATAACACGTGTGCACACACACAAATACACACACGCACGTGCACATGCATACAAATACACTGACCACACACGTATACATACACATGGATCACACGCATGCACACACACATATACACGGACTATACATGCGCATGCACACCTGCATACATGCACATGGATCACAAGCTTGCACACACACATATACATGGACTACACATGTGCATGCACACCCACATACATACACATGGATCAGACATGCATACACACACATACATGCACACATACACGCATACATATACACGGACCACACACATGCATGCACACACGCATACATACACATGGATCACACGTGTGCACACACACAAGTGCACACACATGCATATATATATACACTGACCAAAGATGTATACATACACATGGATCACACACATGCACACACACATACACGTGCGCATGCACACACACATATACACGGACTACACATGTGCATGCACACCCGAATACATACACATGGATCACACACGCCCGCGCACACACACATAAATACGCATACATATACATGGACCATACACACGTGCATGCACACCCACATACATACACATGGATCACACGCACGTGCATACACACACACATACATATACATGAATCATAAACACATGCATGCACACACGCATACATACACATGGATCAAACACATGTACACACACGCATGCACAGACAAAACATGTCTGGTATCTTTAGTGGCTGCTTGCACAATACAGTATTAATTACAGGCCTCCGGGCCATGGATTTGTCGGTTCCATAGACTTCCTTGTGCATAAAGCTGTGAATTTTGCAGGCTCCATAGAAGTATATGGAGATGTAGAATCCACGATCCGTAGACTATAGTGTTACAGTAGTGTGCAAGCAGCCTTACTTAGCAGCAATATTGGTCAGGTGAAAACTACTTCATAGTAAGATTGTCATTATTGCTGACTATACAGGGAGCTTTCATCACTGAAGCCCTACAATAGATAGTTGTATAACTGTAAACCAATTTTACTCTTTTGTCTGTGAACTACTTATAAATTACACTGGAGGGGGGGGGGGAGGGTTGCACTATGTTGTTAAATGAGTGTAAATCAGTGGCATAACTAGGAATGGCGGGGCCCCGTGGTAAACTTTTGACATGGGTCCCCTCCGAAGTTGAAGACCCTGACCGACTCGCCAACACTATTATACCCCATAGTGGCCACTGCACACAGTATTATACCCCATAGTAGCCGCTGCCAGGATCGGTAAGTAAATAGGGCCCGTTACTGTCTGGAGTAAATCCAGCCAGTAACGGCCTATAAAAAAAACCAAAAAAAAACCTGCAGCGGTAGAAGCTGTCACCGGGCCCCCTAATGTCCCAGGCACTGTGGCAGCAGCTACTGCTGCTACCCCAGTAATTACACCCCTGGTGTAAATGTTTTACATGTTTGTGTAAGGGGCATAAATTTTCATTTTTGATAAAAAAAAAATAGTTCAAAAAATAGTTGTAATAGTTTATACTACATAATATGTATTGAATATATAAAATCTATAAAAAGTTGAAATGAAAAAAAAAAAGTTGTTCACATCAATGTTACGACAAATTAGTAAAATGCCAAAATAATAAAAGTGGGAAAAAAAGATTTACTGTAGCGCTCTCAAAATGTCAATTTTAGTTTGACACTGAAAATTTTACTTTAGCATAACCAATAATTTAACATATTTTCCGCACGCGAAGCCGCGGGTATTCTACTAGTGTAGAATAAATTAACCTATCATTTTGTATCATTTATCACAGAATCATGTTGTTTTTAGGAAAGCTGCTTCATTTGTTTTGTTTTTGAAATCTCAGCATTTCCGCAGCAGATTTTTTTCTGCAATGTGTGGATGGGATTAGCCAGACTCCCATCCACTTTGCAGGTAATGTAAAAGGCAGAATTTTTTGCTGCAGTGTTTCCACCCTGGCCAAAATGCTGCTTTCTCCCATCATGGAACCCTGGTCTCAAACATAGAAACCAAGCCAAAAATTATGTGCAGGTAGAGTTTAGAAAAAATACACTTCTTAAACTATGCGCTTGCCAAGAGACAGAATTTTGACAAAAAGCCAGCCTTTGTCTTAAACGCAACCACAATAAATAAAATACAGCATAAAATTGTATAGGTGTAGTGAAAGCATGGGATTATCCGCAAGAATTACATTATGAAAAAACATAAAATGGAACAAGTATATCGGGTTTTTGAGAGAAAGAGCTTTTGTTCTCAGAAAATACTAGAATAGCTGTATATTTTCTGCAAACTTTATTTAACAGTCAGAACTATAGACTATTAATTCTAAACAGATTTGGATTGTTTTTTCATGGTCTGTGTATATTAGGTCCAGAGGTGTAAGATGTAGGTTAGCAGTCAATAACAATATATAATACATTCTTAAATAACCCCATAAGACAATATATGATTTTGCAATAAGCATTCCATAGATAGAGAGGAAGCAGAATATAAAACAAAGGCGCTTTTAAGAATATGCATGATGATAATGTACATAGTCACACTTCTATAATCCCAGGCACATGCCTTTTTCCTGTATGACTGGGTTTTAAATCAAACAATGTTAACTTTTTAAAATATTATTTCGATCTGACAGCTGTTAGGGATCACAAGGTAAATGGATTCAGACAATTCTGACCTAGCCTTAGGCAGAAAAAAAGAAAACATCAGAAAACTCTCTAAAATGAAAAGTTTGTCAGATTTACTACTAGATTTAGAAAAATAAAGAATATAGCCATAACATGGATATCCAGGAAATGTTGTTCCCATGATGTCAGATGCAAAGGTATTTACCCAAATCCCGGGATTGAAGTCCTACATTATGCAGTATAAAATTACACCTCATAAATATCTGGCTACAATATGAAAACATTTCACAAAGTTTAGATTTCCAATAATTGCAACATATAGCGTTATGTGAAAATCTGAAATAAATGCAGAGTAAGGCTGGAGTTTTCTGTGTAACAATTTCTAAAGTGGGAATAACTGCAGACACATGGCACTATATGAAGGCAAGTGTGGCTTTCTTGTGTAACTACAAACACTTGTTACTGCCTATTTATTCCTAACCATAAATTGGTATGTTACTATATAAAAGAAATATATGAATCCAATGACCTCATAGTAAAGGGTTTGCCCATGAACATACAGTGTAAATACAATGCTAGAAGTAATGGAAAATAAGCATGCTTTGTACTGTATGAAAACTATCTTGACAGTGTATGCATATAATCTTAGATAAAGTGGGGTCACATTAGCCTGCTTGCTTATTTATATTGCATAATGTGAACAGGTGCGTACAACGTGTGTACCCATTACAAATTGAATTACTATGATAAGCGATACATTCAGTAGATAAAACTGATGTGTTTCATTCAGGGTCACATCTACTACCTTGGAAAGTAAGCAATACTTTCCCTCCAACCTATTCATGAGTAGTTTTTGCCCTTTTTAACCCCAATTATGAATTCAAACGCTGACAGTTGCAAAAAAAAAAAAAAAAAAAAAAAAAAAAAGAAGAAGAAAGTGGCATACCAACACTATATATACATTTCATTCTAATTTGGATCAAAATACAATGACAGGACGCTTATCCACCAAGTATCGCTGTGCAATATTCTTGTATTCCCAAACCTCTCATCTATGTCTGGGTACCAATTTCTATGTTTCTATCCTTAAAGGGAGATGTCCAGTTTCAGACCAACATTAAGAGAAAAATATTATTGTTTGTGTGATAAAAAGTTATACAATTTTACAATATATTTTCTGTATCAATTCCTTACAGTATTCTAGATCTCTGCTTGCTGTCATGGATCCTACTTACTCCCAGTGCATAAAATTAGTCCATGGTCATGTGATGTACAGTCCATGGTCATGTGATGGACTCACAAGTGTACAGTTCGTTTCAGTCTCAGCACAGTAATCAGACATCTATGTATTAATCACACTTTTCATTTGTCTATTAATATTGGTCTGAAAATGGACAACCCCTTAAAAAAAGTCCTCAAGTCTTATGGCTGAAATCTCATGAGCTCTAAATTTTGTAAATCATTTGCACCAAACCTGGCAGGTTCTTGCCTATGTCTCTGCTTACTAAGGGGCGATGAGTGATGTACTTCCTACTTGCTCATTTGCTTGAATTTTCTTTAGTGTCTTGTGCTCAGGATTAATAACTGCATGTTGAAACCCTAATGGGAGCTAAGTATCAGTGAATATATAACATTCCATGGGTAAGATGAGAACTGTAGATGAAAAACAGCCCAAGTAGCTGATCCTACACAACCAGACATCCCACGACAACATTACAGCACATAACAATATAAAAATTCACAGAATGAGGAGTATGAATGATCAACCTGAAATAAATGAAGCTTACAGTACACACAAAACAATGGTTGATTAATTCATTTTACATTGGATGACATAGGCTATAAATTTCAGCTGTTAGAGAACAGAATCCTCCATTAATAACATTGATAAAATGTTTTCCGCAGCACTGCCTATGACAATGGCTACATGGTGTATTAAATATATTTACAGTACAGCATATTGTGTTGAACTCTATAGGCAATTGTGATCACTTCATTTTAAAGCTCAAACAAAATCGTATTTTCTGCACATGCAAAACATTATTTTGTAAAGCCCTGATTAATTTGCCACTATTATTAATTCCCTCCTACCCCATAATCACATTAAAGCATAATAAGCTCACCGTTGTAGGCACTGGAACAATCTCAAAGTGGAATGACAGGGGACTGGAATGATCCTTTTGTCAAGAGGAGTGACAAGGAACTTGAATGATCTGAAAGTGCAACAACAGGGGACTGGAACAATGTAAAAGGAAAAGATACAGCAATAGCTATGACCCAAACTAAGAAAAGTAAGAAACAGTGAATGTCAAAGACAGAAAAGAAAATTGGAATGACTCTAAGAGACAAGGTATGGAACTCTGAAGCTGTTTGTATCAAAAACTTTAGAAAACACAGAGTATGTATGTAGACGTGGAGATGTACGATGGATGGCTTCAATACAAAATGTTCTAATGGATTAGGCTAAAGTGTTTAACATATATTAAAATAGAGATTCCTCTAGATCTGCTCAACAACTGTAGTAAATGATCATATATATATATATATATATATATATATATATATATATATATATATATATATATTTCACTATAACACAATGACTGAGTAATCTTAGGCTTTGTTTAACTTTTTCAATTTTTCCGGCATTTATAATCTATCCCACAGATCTAAAGGGTTTTTATAAGCAACCAATGATTACATTATAGAAGTAACCCAGTTCATGGCCAACAAAATGTATGCTACAAATCTGTACTAAATGGACGAACCATAGCAGATTTTATTCTGGTGGCATATTATCACAAAAATCCTAGACATGGTTATGTTGTATAAAAAGAAACCCAAAACGATTAAATAGTTGTGAATGTAAATTTTTACTGTTACATTTGTTTCTTTGACATAAATGAGGAAAAGAAGAACAAATTGCATTATTGAACCCGCCTTGTTATGGGTTCTTAAATCCCCTTCATTACTACATAAGGGCTGGTTGCTTCAGTACAAAATATGTGATGACACAACACATCACACTGCAAGGTTCAAGCAGGCCTATATAATGTATTTCTTTGACTGAAAATCTTGCAGGGTTAAGGGGATATCATCACTACATAGGGAGAGACCACCATCATGTTGACCTTCTCAGAGGCCTTTGTTTGCAATGATGTTGAAACGGCTGTCCTTGGCTGAGAAGACTGTATCTGGTATAATCCCAACATCATTGCAAACAAAGGCCTCTGAGAAGGTCAGCATGATGTTAAAGGGAGCGCCCTCTATAGGTGTGTTCGACTGAGACTCTGTCTTCTTAATTACATCATAGAAGTTAGACTTGCACATTCTCAGTCAGCGCCCTCTATTGGTGTGCATACTTGAGGCACTGACATCCTAATTACATCATGGAAGTCAGATTTGCATATTCTTCCCATGAAAATCTTGCCGACACATAGCTCTATCTTTAAAAAATGTACACAACGTGGAATTACATGTCAGTTGCTCTTTCCGGCATGCAAAGGTTCATATTGATGCACTAGAAAAGTAGTCACATTTATAGCCTGCCATATTTAATACTTCATATCCTAACTTTTCTGCTAAATTCGATGACTGGATGAGAGGTTCAGTACAGCAGTAAAACTGAATATGGTAAAAACGTAGGAAAGAGAGCATGCACATGTCTCATATTTTGTTCTGCTTGTTATTGTTTTGTGAATTCTATACCAATTATTGGGACTGGTCTTATTTGCATATGCGTTACCAAGCTAAGTGTCATATTTACTGTAGAATGCATTATCTAGCTGAGTCATCTCAACCAGTCAGATGGACCTTAAATTCCAGGGGAAAATGTGACTATTTATTTAATACAAGCATATCTTAGAAAGGGTAAGGCTCTATTCACACCACGAGTGAAGAGTGCTTAGAAGCATGTGTCCCACTGGATGGTAAAGGCTGAATATTCATAAATATCATTAAATTAATATACAGAGTGCATGAGTATGTAATGATCATAAAGGCAGGACGCTTTGTGTTTAACCTCTTAGATACAGCATAATAAAGTGTTGTCTATGGCCAATAAAATAATTTGCACTAATGACATACTATATACATAGACATACTATATACTATAGACATACTGTATACATGTTTATAGACCTTAACTCTTAGATGACAAAGCCCATCCTTTTTTTTTTTTTTTTTTTTTTAACAAAAGTCTGCACAAATTAGCTGGGATCTGGGTTTATTTTCATCATAACCTATTAATCAATTAATATATATATGTAATCCCAATAGTCTGCAATAATGTAAGAGCAGTAATAAAATCCAGAAACGTTGCTTGCAAATACACAGAGCGTAAGGGACAACATTGTTTTCACAATTGCATATCATACTACTATTTGATTGCTTTCACATAAAGATATGGGAGGGATAGCCTTATGAGCATTGAGAAGCAATTCAAAGCAATCATAGTGGTGGCAATAGAAAGCATTATCTCACACAACCAGCTCATCTAAGTCTCATAATACTTCATCTTTTTCTCAAAAGAATAAAAAAAAGAAAGTGTTAGGATGGACAAATGTCAAACATTGTGAAAGGGAAAAAAAAGAACAAAAATCATTTGAATCAGCAGAGACTGCCAACCAAAAGAATATCAACACCATTTTACAATGAGAACATGTGAAGCAATTAAAAACATATCTGGGTCATCTAAGATGGTAATTTAAAAAAAAAAAAAAATCCAATGTCATTTTATGTGAGAAAATAAATAATGATTGTCAGCAGGAGAAAATAAAGAAACAAGATTATGCTAGTTAGAAGATTCCTAAGCCTGCACGTCTACACTGGAGTCACTAAAGTTATTACTATATATAATATAGCAGCAAAGATGTTGACCTGTCCTGCTCAAAGATCTACAACCGTCAGTATTATTATAGTCTCAAAATGTATCCTGTGACTAGATGTCCATACAGAGGTTAGTGCACAAGAGGTGTAATATTTTGTCTCCACTGTTTTTTGTTGTTTTTTTTTTTTGCTTACATTGCTACAGCAGTCTTGTGCAGTGTTGAGGGATCTAACACATAAGTAATTATTAGATTTTTTTTTTTTACAATTCCTTAAAAAACCTTTGTTCCTTTAGTCCCAAAAATGAGTGGACCTTACTTACATTGCTTCAGCAGTCTTGTGCAGTGCATTAAATAAGTCAATCATTGTCCTCAGTAATAATGCCTTTATACAAGGCACAAGACTGCTGAGCTCAGTGGCTGGCAGCAGTATGTGGATATATGACATACAGTATGATCACTGCAGCAAAATAAACCAATGACTTGACAGGGGCCACTGGAGGAACAGTGCTGGAGTGTTGAGGGATTTAACACAGAAGTAGATATTAGAATTTTTATTTATTTTTTTACAATTCCTTTAAAAAATTTTGTTCCTTTTGTCCTGAAAATAAGTGATGCTCTGCTTTACTCAAAGGTATATTAAGATGGTTTGTTTTCGTGAGACAAGTCCCTGAAGAAGGAACCTCAGCTTGGAATAAAAAGACTGTTGTCATATGGTATATTAGAGGGTAAGAAATGATGTTAGTTTTATATGGATGACCAAACACAAACACATACAGTAATAAGTATTGCCAATGTAACCATACCAGCATGCATTTATACTATTTTTACATTCACTCCATACAAGTCATCTACTTTTAGAGCTCAGTATTGCTGATGTGAATGTACAGCAATTGATTTGCAAATTATTTGCATTTCATTATTAATCATGTTCTTTTCAGCTGTGCTTTAATATATAAGATTTTCCAGGCAAGGTCTCCATTACTACTTGGAATAGTTTCTTTCTGAATGGCATAATGCTTACCATATCTTTACATTTAAGATAGTGTTTCTAGCCAAAAAAACAGATTCATAATTAAACAATAACCTTTCATTCCATAGATGACTCCTGTGATAGTAGGAAATTATATCAAGAGCTCTAAACAATTTTGTTTGTAACATATCAGTTTCAGTCTTTATTGTCAAACGTAAACCTGTAGTTAAGCTGTCTAAATCAGACAGCAGTGGGTATATGTCAGTGGCAGTAAGTGAAAATATACAATATAAAAAGAAAAATAATGTAAAATATATCAACACATGCTCTTCAAATGGGACTTACAGCGAACAGGAACTTTATCTTGTTTTCTAATCATTCACATATGGTCTTGACTTCTTATTTTACCACTTAGCACTGCAGAATTGTACTGCATTTTCCATAGATTGATCACTTCCTCCCCTGGTAAAACTGCATCTACTCAATGCCGAGCTACATACGACTCTAAGAGTGATATATGCATTCAGCGGTTTCTGCCTTGTCACATGTCATCAGGAAAGATGACTATTCAACTGCTTTTAAATTGTTGAAAGTGTAGTGTAATGACACTACTGCGGTCCCCACTGCATAGTTCGAGTGCTGCCACTGCCATTATCGTCTGTCTGTTAAATATACGGATATACAGTACAGCCTGTCTACACTAACAGATGTAGAGACTCAAGAGACAACAGTTTACATGCTTTTATGTACAAGATGTCTTTCCAAGCCAACAAGCTAGTGCTTACAAGCAAATACAAGCACACAGCCAAGCAGCTTTAATACTTTCATGTCTAGTTATGTTCTGTGACATTTCTACAACATATTGTAATTATTATTTTAGGAAGAAAAGCAGTTTGGGCTGTTTTCTCATACAGTGAAAATGAGCATCTTCGTTTCATGCATCATCTTTCTTTAGATTATCCCAAGAAATGAGCCCTGAGGATGCATTTGTTTATGGTGTAACATGAAGCTATTGTGAGAAGGTGACAGGCAGAATGCTGGAGTCCAGATATATCAGCCCCATGTTTCTGACATATGTGTAGTCCAGGGCAGATCTGGAGTAGGCCTCACCCCAGGTGTAGATCCTTGGCTCAATACTGACCCATAAAAGGATGCAGCTCTTTGCAGTGTAGTTCCATGAGGTGGAAGGAGGTATATGGTTCTATCCTGTATCACTAAGTCCATTGAGACAATATTGCACTTGTTTTGCTCGTGTGGCTGGAACTAAGCCACATGTATAGTTAGGTTATCAGTTCTGTTTAGCTAGTGGCTCAGACGAGCAGGTATTTATTTTGTTTTTGCCTGAAGTTAAGACTGTATTTTGTTTTGCTCATTTTGTGCCTGAAGTTAAGGTTCATTTATTTTACTGTTTTTTCTAAATAAACCAGTTTGCTTCATATTTTGTGTCCCTGTCTTGACTGTTTGGGTCCACACCACTGCTTCTACCAAGCTAACTTCCCCACAATATATATATAAAGTTAAAGGTATTATCCCTGAATCATAACTCATTATTTATCCAGAGGACATATGTAAAGTGACAAGAAAAGGAAGCTTGGGGGTGTCATCCCTGGAAATCCTATTGATCGTGAGAATGAGGCTCTCAAGTCCTGTTTGAATGGAACAGTGGTTGCACATGTACCAGTTAATGTCTGTGGGACTGATAACAATAGCAGAGTACTGTATTTCGTTTTCTCCATCAGTTCCATGCGCTATCACCATAATATGCATGCACAACCAACACTCCATTCAAATCTGGATCTGGGGTCTCTGAACGCTTATCTCATGATCTGTGGAGGTTCCCAAACAGTCAGGGATCACCTATACTGCGTGTAAGTGATAAGTTTCAAGTCTAGGAAATCCCCTTAAAAGAAACACTTAATCCTAATATATATATATATATATATATATATATCTATATATATATATATATATATATATATATATATATATATATTATGTCTTCATACAAGTCTGTGAGCTACGGACTATGAGATGTATGAAACTGTACTCCGGATTCTTGCATTTAAAATAAATGCTTACATTTTCATTGTGCCTATAGAACTATATAAAAATCTAGTAAAAAGGTCAAAAACTATATTTTTTTACTGTTTACTTCTGTAGAGGACCTATTTTCTTAGACTATGAAAGAAATTCACTTTGTCTACAACCACTATGTTACAGGTAGGTCCATGATCAGCTAGTTCAGTGTTTCAAGGATCCTGTATACCAGATCTTACCATCTATACCTCCTGTGCCACCTTTCAGCATAACCTGGGAACCAGGATATGAGATTGAGTCCTGCTCCAGTAAAGTGTGAAGTGCCAGTGAAAAGATGAACTTTATCTGTTCAGGAACTTATAACTATACACACACACACACACACACACACAAACACACACACACACAGTTATTTCCCATACATGTTCAATGGCAGCTTATGACAACTACTGTTCAGGACTTGAACAAGTAGGGGCAATGATAAAGCCACCTCAAATTCCAATACATTTTCCGAGCAGTCGGGATTGGATAAAGTATAACTCTGGGATTTTTTTTATCAGGAAAAAACTGAATTTTCAACTTTTTCCAAGAGTTCCCTTTCAGTCACCAGGTTTGTGGAAATAAGACTTATTTATAACAATGAACACACCTACAAACATATTCTGAGATGCAATTAGTGAAATAAGTTATTTACATTAGGTTTTACCCCTTGGAGATATGGAAAGAAGAATATTTTTTATTAAGGATACTAAGCATTTTTGCCTTTTGTACATGCCGTATAGCAGCAATATGCTTGCTATGCATAAGAAATGAGTACACATGCTTTACATAAGACATCGTCTAAGCCACTCTGGAAAAAAGACTTGTTTTCAATACATACAGTCTTACCCCTTGTTTGCTCTTTAAATTTTTATTGTTCAGTAATTCATACACAAAGAAAGCATTAACATGCCCATGAGAACTCTTAAAAGTGAAAAATAACACAGAGTTGGATGCCTCAAGCAAGCCACTGCATGGTTCATAGTCTAATGCTCCAGAAACTAGAACTTTTCTCGGAATTGATCACTTTCCTTGTTTTAGAGTGAAATGCTCTCAAGAGCTTATATCAGTCTTCCTTCTACTCCAGGTTTTATTACTTCTTTTGTAATATTTAACACATCTAACGACACCTTCAGAAGACAAATCTTTAATTTTAAGGATTTAATGGTCTACGACGAGGTGTAATACCCGATGTATCTAGTTTGTCATGTGCAAATGTAATAATAAATGAATTATGGAGACTGACTTACATTAAGATAGCGAAGGTTAAATGCATGATCATACAATGGATTGTAGATCCTCTTCAATATTATGCATGCTGTTACAATATTAGCCAATGGGACTTAGGTATGTGATGTAAGAAAACTATTTCCCTATGGACTATCTATAGAAAAATCTCAGAAACAACACTGTTATACTTGTTATGAGTTACGTATTTTAATTTACTGTTTGTTAATGGCCGGTTGAATGCGTTAAGCTGATTTATAATCGGATAAAGCTCAAATCTCCCAATACATTTGTATTACTGCCCATGAAACTTGGCAAGTTTAATCATCTATAGCCTCCTAACATGTTATTACATACACAGCTACTCATCCATTCATTTCAGGTGGTGGTTTAAGCAACTAAATCTGCTTAGACATGAGGAAGGTAACACGAAAAACAATATATGCTAAAAAAAAAAAAAAAACTTACACAATCCCTAAATGTCCCACCACCACCCACCAATTTTCCTTATGCCTTACCCTACTGTCAGTCCCAGGGTGATCTAATCTCTGCAGATGAAATGATATTTTACTAATAAAAGAAAGGACTGCAGAAAGGCATGGTCTAGCATCCTGCTTCAGCAGTCATATGCTGGATTATCACATACCTTCAGAGATCTTGGGATGTGCAATGCATTATTAGACTTTGTTCTTGGATTACAAGTAATAGCGTTCACGTTGTCGTCTGTAGTCTTTAATCCGGGATCTAAGTTTATATTACATGTATTCTATTCTATTATAGGGATTCTATGTTTTACCCATTGCCAGTCCATAGGGTGCTAGTATCGATGTTTGCCAGTGGAGCTCATAAAGACCTAGGCTACAGTATGTACTGGTTCCTGTAAAATTACTGCATCTACCTTTTGTAATGGTAGATTTGGTTAACTGAACTTAGAACAAGTTTAGATTTTTTTTTTGGCAGCATTTGTATCATGAATACATTTTGTAACATACTTTATTAACACATTTTGGCTCCTTTGTGTGAAATTCAGCATTTTTTTTTTTATCAGTTGTAAATACATACTGTTTTCATTACACACAAGCCTGTACATTGGGTATAGATCTCAATACTGAAACAAGGGAAATTTTCAAAGATTTCACAGAAAGGAGGAAAAGTTTGTTAATAAAGTATATAACAAAATTAATTTAAGAAACAATTGCTGACTGGAAATGAAAAGTTGTTTGAAAGTTTATTTAAGGTTTGACTAACTAAAATTATCTGGAAGTACACTAAAAGTTTTAAGTTGAGGCCTCACGTTGCAGCTTCTTTTGTTGCAGATTTTGCTACTTTTTTTGAGCCAAACCTAGGAGTTGCTACAAAAGGAATGGGAAATGTATAGGAAATTCCTATATTTCTGCCATCTGCTCAATCCACTCTTTACTTAGGATTAGGGTTGAGCGATCGTGTTCGGAAAAAATCGGATTCCGATCGGCGATCGAGAAAATTTCACGATCGCGATCGGAATTCCGAACATGATCTTTTTAGGTGGGATCAAGATCGGTAGTATTTCCCACAATGCCTTCACAATGAGTATATAGTGTATACTCAGTGTGAAGGCTCCGCTGCGGTTCCATAGGAATGAATGGCAGCAGCTGGCACACAGCCTTAACCCCCTGCGCGCCGGCTGCCTCCATTCATTCTAATGGGAGACTAAAGTAACATCTCTAGTAGCTACTTACCTCCAGAGATGGCTGCTCCGCTGCTCTTCGCCTCACTGCCGCTCCAGCCTTCTTTGCCTTGAAGACGTGATGTCTCCCCTCCCAGTACCCGCCCACATTCTCCTAACCCGCCCACACTCTCCTAACCTGGCAGGGAGGGGGCAGCGAAAGGAGAAGAAGACTGCAGCTGGAGCGGCAGCAAGGCGAAGAACAGTGGAGCAGCCATCTCTGGAGGTAAGTGGACACCAGGGGGGGACTAAGTAGCCAGAGGATTAAAAAAAATCCTCTGGCTACTTAGTGATTCACTACACAGCCTGGATTCTAACAATTGTTAGATTCCATGCTGTATAGTAAATAGGATTGCTTTTAAAATCCGATCTCCAATTAATAAAAAAAATCCCATTGACTTGCATTGGGATCGGAATTGGGATCGAGTTCAAATGAAAAATGATCGAAAATCGGATTTTAAAATCGATCCTGAAAAGTCAGGATCGGCTCAAACCTATTTAGGATCAAAAAAACGCAACCAAATGTACTACAAAAAAAGCTGCATTTCCGTACCATGAGGCTTCAACCTTAAATGGAGTCTGTCACAAGGGTGGGGCATATTTAATCAGCAATATAGTTAGGTCCGACTCACTTGACTGACAGGGCCAGGGAGCTATGCTAAAACTTTACCTGGCCCTGTGTTCTTGTGTTCAGGCCTGTGTATAGCAGTTTGAAGCAAAGGAACCACTTCTGATGCTTTAGACCTCTCTTTTGCATATTTTAAAAAATTAATATCTCAACAACAGAGGCACAAATTTTCATGTGAATAAGGGACTACAGTTAGGTGATCCTGACTTATCTAAGGCTGGGTTCACACTAGCGTCGGTGTCAGACAGCTAGTGTCCGTAGTTAATGCCTGTGCAAGATTTTAGCAATGGACACTAGCTGTGCACTTTCCATTATTTTAAATGGGATATTATCTTGTGTCCTGTAGGATTTTGCTGTCCGCTTGAAAAATCGGATATGGTTGTAAACGGACACACACGGACACAACATAATATCCCATTTAAAATAATGGAAAGTGTAAACGGTCACAGCTAGTGTCTGTTGCTAAAATCTTGCACGGACATTAGCTACATTCACTAGCTGTTGGACACCGGCGCTAGTGTGAACCCAGCCTAACTGTTTTACTAGTTTAATATGCTTCATCCTGGTGACAGCCTCCCTTTAAAGTTTGTGTAGCTGTAGTAATGTTTCCAGTGCTTGCTTCGTGAAATATTTTTTGTGTAATAAAATATAAAAATATGTTTATCTAACAAAAATAAATAACAAAATATTTGTTATCATATTTTGACCATTTAAAAAAAAACTAAAAAGCCACGCAAACACATGTCACGCTATAGCTTTAAGCATCCAGACAGTATTGACTAATAACCATAAAGAGCTGGGCATAGGCAATTACCTAAATAGAAATCATACACCACCTCATTATTAGGATGAAGCCCTAAAACAATATCTCCAAGGTCCGTGTTGAACAATTTAGTAAACAGGAAAGTACCACATTTGACATCACTGATTAAGGCCAGGCATTTCCAACGCTTCATACACATTTCTGAAATCCACAATGCATCAATTTTTAATAATTCCACTCTCTCTGCTCCATTAAAAAGATGGTAGGGGAAAGATTTTAGAGTAATTAATGATATAGTTAGCTGCTAAATATTAATAGGAATCGTAGTTCTGCATAAAATATAACATATAAACCTTGCCAATACAGACACACCAGTAATTAAAGTTGAATATGTAATTATGCTGATTTATAAGACAGGGAAAAAGTTACACTTTTCCAGGCTCTATGTAAACCGTGGGTAATAGTTAAAGTTGTATTTTATGGTTTTAATAAAAGGGCAATGCACTTAATTTAGTGCAAGTTCAGAGCTGGTTTGAAGATCATAATCAGTCAGATAATGACTATGTACATTCCGGCTACTTTTATGGATATTGGCTCAATAAGGAGGATTTTCTGCTTTTGCATCCCTCACAGTTATAGCAGCAGGATGTTAATAAATATAATGTGTCTTTTTCAGGATCAAATGTAGATATCCTGCGCATGGGATTTTAGCAAATCTGATGTGATCCTGTGTATGGTTTGTAAAGCACAATAAACATGGTGTGTATTATGGTGTTTTCATTTAAGATTAAATGCTAGAATCATGAAACATACAGCAATGAATAAGCTACAATATATCAGAAGGGAATGAGTCTATGTCTACTTCTAAAGATCAGAAACTGTATAGCGGTTTATTACCCGTTTCATTAACTCATCATTAACGCCTGCTTATGATAGTAAAACATCTCTAATATACAATATCTCCTATTTAGAAAATAATGCACCAATCATGTTATAATGAGATCAATATTTATGCCTACAGTAATATTTTACAATGTTCAATACTCTAGTATTACCTTTGCACTTTGAAAGCTGTGCTAGAAATCTTTGTTGCAGATTTTGTTATAAATGGCAGGAAAATATTGCAGTATGTCGTACGATTATTTCCGGAAAAAATATTGACACCATGACAGGAACCTGAGAGACTCCATTATAGTCAATGGGGTCTGTCAGGTGCTGTTGGTATAAGGGATCTGGCACCGCACCGCCAGTACGTTCTTCTGTCCATATGATATAGCAGAATAATAGAATAAACCGATACAGGTGTGAAAAGAGCCTTTAGCATTATATCTTTTATACATTTACAACTATTTTAAAACAGACTGGGCTAATAATGTATATATTCTATATAACTAACTATATTGGTCTAGAAAATATGGCATGGTTTCTAAAAGCTGAACAAATGCAAATTGGTAGGGATATATGTCTGGCAGTAGATACATTGTTATATAGTGGCTAGAATAGTGATACATCCTACTTCTGTTATGTCTTCAAAATCATTTTAGAATTACAAACTGGTGTTTATTATCAGGACTGGCACTTTCTATAACAGTCTTGATTCCTTGTGTATCAGTGTGTATCTTAAAAAATTAGGAACATTTCTGGACTTTTCTGCACCAAATATGTAAATCTATGCCAGCTAGCTGAACTATAATTTTACCAATTTCTGTAAATTATAACGAATCTGCCAGGTTGTGAGTGCTCATGGCCCTGCTTATCCCCATCCATCACATCGATACCTTTCAGAAAAGTGACATGTGAGGTGCAAAAAGCCCAAAACTCACATCTTTTGCTGTAAAATCTTCCGGGCAGTACCTGCAAAGTGGCGAATCCTTTCCACACATTGCAGAAAAAAATCTGCAGTGGAAATGCTGATATTTCAAAAACTGTTGCATTTCTACCAATCGCAGCATGTCAATTATACCTACAGAAATATTGCTGAAAAAAAACACAATGTGCTGTGTGGGGACTTAGCCTAATTCTGTTCTACAGAGTCCCTTTACTATATAAAATAAATGTAGTTGGCGTTATTTTAGGTAAGTTACATGCACAATTTAGGCTACAACCCACGTAGCGGGCCAGAGCAAAAAAGTGCTACGGGGAAAACTGTAGTGGAAACGCATTGCGGTTTTTCCCACAATGTTTTTCACATAATGTCCACAGAGGAAACCTAGACTTGAAACAAAAAAGGAATAGACACCGAGCAAACTTCTAGTGTAGATAATTGTACAACCCAAAATAAGGATATCCAAATAGATAATGATGATAATCACCCAAATGGCCTTTCACCTGATGTGGTTGTGATCCGTTCACAACCATGTGAAAGGCATTACACACAGATGGAGGGAGCAGCACGTCTCAAAGACACCAATCAGAGACCAACCGGGAATGGAAATGATACGAAGAAGGCAATGGACAGTGCTCAGGGTCACGTTTCGGGGTCGCGTTTTGGGCCCTCACGCCCTTTTTCAAGTGCATAAACTGGTTAAAAAAACCCAAAATGCAATATTAAAATGTGACATATAACACAAAATACAAAGGATAAATAAAATCAATATTTCCAAAAACACAAATAAAATCAATATGCTTTTGTTAATGGTTTTTGGATTTATTGATTTTGTTTGTGTTTTTGGAAATATTGATTTTATTTATCCTTTGTATTCTGTGTTATATGTTACATTTGAATATTGCATTTTGTTTCTTTTAACCAGTTTATGCACTTGAAAAAAGGCGTGAGGGCCCATAACGCGGTGTTTTGGCATTGTGTACTGTTTTAACCAATAAAATGTACTGTAACCCTGAGCGCTGTCCATTGCCTTCCTCGTATCACAGAGGAATCCTATGCGGACCTTCTGCTTGAATTATACCTATATGGAAATCACCAACATTTTTGTTTGTACAATGACATGCTGCAATTTCCAAAACCACAACGGTTTTGGAAATTGTAGCATGTCCGCTGCATGTATTTGTGTGGATGGGATATCTAGAAATTTTGATGATCTATCCTAAAGACAGGTTATATTAATATCAGATCTGTGGGGATCTGATACCCAGAAAACCCATAGATTAGCTGTTCTCAGCAGCCGATACATAGAAAATGGAGCAGGAAGCAGAAAGCACTGTTCTCTGTGTAGTGGTGAATTGAAGTCACTGCAGCTTAGGTGCTATTCATATGAGAGGGAACTTATCTGCAGTATCTGGTCTGGCCACTACACAGAGATCACAGCTGGCTGTCTCCTGTTCTGTGTAGCACCTGCTGACAGAAGCTGATCAATGGGGTGCTGGGTGTCATATCTGCACTAATGTGATATGGATGACATAATCACAGGCCTCAGTGGTGACCCATGGCACATGACATCACCAAGGAGGTGGAGAGAGAGTGCTGGACTTTGCAAGGAGACCTAAAAGAGGTAAAGGAATCGAGTATGAGTATTTTTAATTTTTTTATACCCTTCCCCTGGGTCTCTGTCTATTATACTATGGGGTCTGGGGAGACTCCAGATTATAATGTGACTTTCACTTTGACATAACTTCAGCCATGTTTGTCTTACAGAGCTAGAAACTGGATAAATAGGTTGCCAACTAAAGGTCTGGTTCATACCGAACTTGGTCGACCTGAAACAAATCTTGGACCAAGCCTATCTGAACCTGAAAGAAAACCTGAGAGGTTCGCCCATCTCTAGTCACCTATATTTTTAGCCTGGAAAATCCCTTTATATGTTGGCATTCATTCGGTGACTCTTTCAAATTGGTTTAAAGTAAAACCTGACAGACTTGTATCAAGGTTACAGTTAAAAGGATGTAACAAACATAGATTTTTTTTTTTATTATTTAAAACAATCATTTGTGGTCAGAGTTATTGAAATCTACCTGATCTAATATAGAAACCTTGTGACATTTTAATGATTGCTGTAGCTTACAGTAACTTACCCAAAGAGCTTCTTTAATAAGTCATGTGTTATATAGGCAGAAAATGTGTTACTGTCTGTGAAGTAGAGCACCATAATGCAATGACATACAAATGATCAGAGGGTACAGTAGTAAATATGTTCTCACACTGAATATATTTACTTTACAATGAACATACTTTAGTCAAGATGCTCATTATCAGCTCTTACTATATATGTGCCATGCAATTTTTTTTCATTATCAAGGTGGACTCATTTTGTCATAGACTGATACCAGCAAAGCTGCGACTCTCAACTTTGTATACCTTAATAAAAGTAAAATAAAGAGTGATTTTGAAATATAACACTTACATGTGTGGTTGGGGAGAACAGCCTGGACTGCTGTTTCCGTTGCTGTCAATATGATCCAGTGCGCCATTGAGGTCTTCATGTACCGCTTGTAGTAAGCCAGTGGATGCATTGTTTATCAAACCTGTGTTACTCAGCAAAGGTAAACTGCTTTCTGCCAGAGCAGCCTAATAGGAAACAAAAGAGGTGGTGTTAACTATTTTACTTCCTAGGTACCATCTTATACTGGCCAATGACAAGCAATATTATGCAGCTATCCCACCAAATCTCAGCACAATGTAGGATTGAGTGGTGGCCTGACAACTGTAATGTCAATCATTTTGGTTAGTGAGATTGAGGGGACAACATTATCCACAGCTAGTAGATTAGTAGATTGCCAATAAATCCTGCATGATCCAGTTAGCGAAAGAGCCTATTACATGAGCCTGTGATCAAGAATAAGTGTTCACAGGAACCCTTGTTTGGCCGTTTATCAGCTTGAGTAAAAAGTCCTGTGAGCGGCTAACAAATGAGCAATTGATTGTATCTGATACGCAGGCCGAAAAATAATCGTCGTCAGCAGCTTATCTTCCCGTCTGAACAAGGGCTACGCTGCTGACAGTAATGCAAATCGTATGGGGACAAGAGACTGAATAAGCAATTATTTTATCCCCATACATCACTGAGCTGTGTAAGAGACGTCTTAAACAAGCACCAATCAGTGCTTGTACTGGGTCAGTGTAAAAGGACCCCAAATCTGCAAAAGCAAATATGTATGACCATAAGTAAGCAGAAAAAAAAGATGTCAACATACACTGTACACTACACTATTAAATTATGATATACATCTTGAGAATAAATTATTCTAACATTGTTGGTCATCTACAGTAACAAATTGACTTGTAGAGAAAATCATTACAACTCTTTGTCTTGTATGTTATTTAGCCAAGTCACTTCTACATTCTGTTTTGTTGGTAGCTGACAATATCAATACAAGCAGTGGTAGAAATCTTTAATCTGTCTATATTACTTTGGATAGTGTATGTATAATCACTGAGCGGTGCACTGCCCCAAATAGATTGTTTAACTCAGAGAAAGGGAGTTACATGAGCAGTCATTTACTTTGTGGAAATCTGAGTGTTCCAGGACTTGCCACAGGGTGTCCTTCTTGCCACTTCACATCAAAAGCAATAAGCATTAGAGCAGAGTATATTCCTATTTCTAAGCTATACAGCTGTATCAGGTGAAACTACTGAAGGACACAGCAAAAGAAATATTCAATAAAACACATACATTTATTCTATATGAATTTGAAAAGAGTTAAAATCATTATCTTACCTGTAAACTTGCATTAAGAGCTGCTCCATAGCCAAGGCTGGTAGGTATGTTTTTCACTAATGTTGGACTACTACAGAAAAAAAGACAATGTATAGATTACAGTACAGTAAGTACATAACTAATTATACATTTACATACATACATATGTAGTAGTTAAATGAGACATAAGACCTACTGAAAGATCTTCTGCAAGTGTCCATTACTGTATAAATCTGTGTACTCAACTATGAAGAGTCTCCAAGATCACAAGATAACTTTAATGAACTGAGAATTAACTGATTAGCATTGTATATTTAGCACTATACAAAGTGATACATTTCTTCTTATTATTCTTATTAGTAGTAGTTATTGTAGTAGGCTTTAATAACATTGTACTATTAGGCGATATTGTAGCTAATTTAAAAACGACTATTTTAGGCAAAAATCCTGTCCTGAGTGTAGATAAAATGTATATGTACATATATATGTAAACTATATACTATAGTCAAATATACAATCAAATACACAATCTGTTACTGTCACGGTCTGTTAAAGGTATACTCAATATTCCATTCTTAAAGCTGTATGTCACCTAAAGCTGTATGTCATATAAGATATCACCTACAGTATATACCTGCTTTGATCATGTATTTACATCTCTTTATTGCCTTTTTATGTGTTGTAAGTTTTATACAGCAAATCCTAATTTCTTAGTTGCAGCTTTTTTCATGAAAGGAGGGTAATGAATCTCTTAAGGTCACATACTGTATACAATGTGATAAAGTATTCACTTGTATATATTTTATGTGTTTTATCAGATCTGTTACCTTTATGGGATGTATACTATAGATCTTCAACATCAGTGTATAGATGTGAAAACCTATCTGGTTACAACAAACAATGGGCTTGGTGTATTAGTCATTTTATGTCTGCAAACAATTCCTCATTCAAGGCCAATAGCTAAACCATGGCAGTGAGAAGCTGAAATCCCTAGGCAATGGTGTATTTTACATCTGGACATGTTTTCATATGTAAAATACTAATAAAATAATATTTGATAGAGGTAATTACAATTAGTCTTTTTTTTGGCTGAAATATCTGCACCATTAACCTTTAAGTACTATCATAGTATCTATCATACACCACTATCCTACACATATCATTATGATAGACACCATGATAGTACTTAAGGGATAAGATCAGCAATCCCTATGAAACACTCTTTACTGCTCCTGGGATACTGAAGAGACAACAGACAGGACCTCCATAAATTGTCACAAAATGCATATATTTTATATCCTGCATTATGTACCAATACCTGGGTTAACATCTGTTTTAATGTTTTAAAAAAATGCAGAAAAATAAATTTTCTGAATCCATTGTTTCAGAGACATGTTTTCTCCTTCCTTTGGAAACTTTGTTAGGAGTTAAAATGAATGCAGAAAACACCTATATGTTGCTTATGTCATGATATGTAGATGCTCATATTAGTGAACCATCTTAAATGGACAGTATAGAATACAATCTATAGTTACTAAGCTGTCACTGTTAACATTACTGAGCAGGCCCCATTGTACATTTTACTTGGATGAACCATTATAGAATAGCATTTATCACATGCCACTAGTATAACATATACCTACCCAGTGATTTTTTGTGACCTCCTTTTCTGATATTCTGCTTCATCTACTGTCCATACTGCCCCTTTAACATTTTCCACTCGCACAAAACATTTGTGCAGGCTGAGATTGTGACGTACAGCATTCTAAATAAGATATATGATAGGAGAAAGTACATGAGAGAAACAGTCCACAGATAGCAGTTCATTGAGATGATGTGAATTAAAAATAGACATTTCAGTTTTGTTATAACATGAACAGACCTTAAAAAAAAAGACTTGAACTCTGTTATATGAACCTTTCAAGCTATTTTAATAATAGCTATGTCAGAACCTTCCTTTCAGTGAGCTGGTCTAAATTGCAATATCTGTACAAATTACAGTATCTTTGAAAATGCCAGAACAATTAGGTCAGCTCAGCTCTGTCCCTGATCAAGCACTCGGGGACAGATGAAATGTCCAAAGGAACCAGTCCTGCTTGAGGTATTAACATGCTAAAAAGGCTACAGTGACAAGTGTTAATTTTGCACAAAGCTTTATGCAAATAAGCTCAAAGGCATTCTTTTCATCCCACAATAATGAAATGACAGAGTTTGTTTATTCAGTGTTATTAGATGCCATTTTCTAGTTACAGTTTAATGTTTTCTGACTACTGGTTCATCTGAATGATAAGTCTGCCATGCAGCCTTTTCATATCAATACGTCTACGCCTTTGCTGTGTCCACTAACACGTATAATAATTATTACTAGAAAGGGCTTTTATATGTACCTATATAACCTTTTCCTGTATTTAACCTTTAAAGGGTTTTATTGTTTAAAAGTATCACCTCCAAATATTCCAAAAATGATTTACTGTGCCGAGATCAAGCCTTATAAAAGCAAACAAACTTCAATGTCAAAGCGGGTGTATTTAGAATGACAGCTGATATCGGTGACACTTTCCTATATTAACCTTATTTGTGGGCAGAAGCATCAGTCTTAATAAACGTTCCACCATGAAGGGGTTAAATAGAGCTGAAGCATTGGCTGAGGAAGGCGACTGTTAATCTGACATATTTTTATTCGGATTCTTCTACAGTGTACCATCAAGTCAATTCGGTAATGACCTAATTCTTATTTCCAGCATATAAAACAAAGTAATTTTGATAAAGATTTCTTTTTATTTGCACAAAGACAAGCTTCTGGCTTGCTTTAAGAGGAGAATTCTTAAAAAAAAGAAGAAAAAAAAAAAAAGCATAAGCAGATCTAGCATCTGACCTGAAATCCAAGGATTTGATTGATCTTAATGCCCATGGCTCGGAATATGATAATTTTAATATTAATGAGCAAATGAGCAGTTTTATTATGCATGCGATATAGTTAGAACTAATAAGCTGTTCAGAATGAGTTTTGCTGGATCCCCGAGCTGTGGAGATGAGACCGAGCTAAGATATTAAATCACCTTTCATTTCTTTTTAAATTTCTTTCAGTAAATCAAATGACAGAAAATTCTGTACAATCTCTAATGAGTAACAAAAGAAAATGCAAATCTTCAACATAAATATTACCTATTGAAAGAGTGGTTAAGTAGGTTGGATGCCGGCTAGCGGGGTTATTTTGCACCAAGGCGAACGTGTATGGGTTAGCAGTGTGTAAATAAAACAATTGCATCATTTGGCCACTGCACACAACAGCTAATAACTTCTAAACATTCTGTAAATGAAAAGCATTCGAAACCTTTCACACCCATATATCTGTAATCGCCTGCCAGATTCATTTGCATTTTAAATCCAAATTAATTCACTTTAGCATATCTCACAGTTGAAAATTCTTAGTATGCTGATGAGTGCTTTGCCGCCTCTGTTCTCCTCAGCTACAAACATTCTCCCCTTTTGTATGAAATGGCTTGTGGCTAATTGATGTTTCTGACTGCTTTTTGAAATGAAAATAAAACAGTTCACTTAGACTGTGCTGAGTACCCTTATCTTGCCAGACATTGCTCTCTAGCAGAAATAGATGCACACAAGTAACATTTTTTAGCACCCGGTAGGATGCAGACAATGAGGTTGTTTGGACAGGGATATGGATGAACCCTTTTGTCTAAGTAAATAAACTGCATTTATGGTCTGACAGGATAATATTCACTTTACTTTCTTTTTAGTTCCAGCTGAGTAGCCCTGGTCCTCACTCCAGTGGCACATTTGGTCTGTATGATGAGCTATGATGTGTACAAAAGGCACAGACCAAGACAAAACCTACAGCTTCCATTTGTTGCACAAGGCAAACAGACATTTTTCAAACTAATTAGCCAATAATATGCAAGAGAAAAAGTAATATAGTGCGACTAACAAAGGTGTTGATGATTGAGTGCTCACACTGTAATTAGTGTGTCAGGCCCTCATTTCTCTGCCAAGCCTCTGCTATTAATTGCACCAAATTAGAAAACGATATCAGAGGCAAAATTATTCTTTCACTTGTCATTTTGAGAGAGAGAATTCATTCCATTCAAGAGGCAGGTTAAAAAGAGGGGACGCAGATACTAATCTGCTTATGTCATGGAAATAAATGGTCCTTGTGCTATCAGCAAGCAGTATGCGAGCCATCTAAAGCCGCTTGAAAGTAGTTACCTTCCAAGTTGCTGCATTACGCCTGAAGTAAGCAAACGTCCGTGTAAACCAGCTGTAAATTTCATTAAGTGTTAACTGCCTGTCACTTGATTCCATGATAGCCTGAAATGAGACAAGATGCATAGTGACATTAAAAAGACTTACTAACTAGACCAGATGTCAATTGTGTCACTGTCATGTCTTCAGCTATTAATGCATGCTCATCTAATAAAAGTTCAATTTCTTCAAACCTACCTGCCTTATGAGAGTTGCATATGTGAATGGAGGGCGGACATCTGCATTTTTGTAAAACTCATAGTTTGGGGCAATTTCTGGTAAGATAAAGGAAGTTTGTTAGCCAAAATGCATTGTAATAGGAGGGCAAAATGAATATACACTGTCATACACAACAAATACTCTTTGTATGAAAGAGATAATAAAAACTCTGTCTTGGCATTCTCGTAAATCGTACTAACTTTAAAATGATTCTAATATGAACTTGAAACAGTAAAGAAGTGTTGCTATCAGCTCATATACATAGTCATATTAAGCAATACTAAGGCTACCTGAGGACATAGGAATGTTGTACTTGTCAGAATGTCGTCTTCGAATAGCCCCCACATTGGGAACACTGGCCGGTGTAATGACAGAGGGTCCCTGGGTAAGTGGAGTGACAGGTGCTGTTGGTGTGGTTGGAGTTTGAGGTAAGCTCTGAGGGGATGTGTCTAACATGTTTTTCGACATGGTGACACTAGACACCAGGTTTAGCTGGAAAACACAAAAAATGAGACACAAATTAATAAAAGAAATACCGTTCAAGCACACAGTGCGTTACGTCAAGAACAAATAGATTGGATGGCATGCCAATAACAACTAAGGAAAAGGAACCTATTGCAAATAATTATCATCTAATATTTATAATTAGAGAATATAATGAGACTTAATCTAACAAGAGGCGATTGACCGATTATGAAAGATATGTTGATTAGTGAATCATTTACGCTGAAAATCCAGGAAAATAAAAAAAAATATCAAAAACTAGAAAACCTTCAATAAGTTCATATTCCGACAATGACATAGTATTTGTTCATAGTCCTAAATCTCAAATGAGAAGCTCCAACCAGCTGGAAAATCTTACACTGACCTTTAGTCTCCTTGCTAATTTGGTGGAATGGTAATGACATTACTACATATTCAAACAAAATTGTCTTAATTGCAAATTAGCCGGGGGAGGCTGAAATTTCTCAAATTAAATCTGATTGGAGATGGGGAGAGGGAAATGGTATTTCCTCACTAACAATCATTTGTGGCATGTGTTAACAAATATAATGAAATGTCAAGTTTGCCAATTCCTCTGGAAGGATCATTTTCAATTTGTGATTACAGTGTCACTTATTGCTGATGTACCCTGGAAAGTGGGTGTCAGAATAGAGAAAAGGAAAATAGGTGTGAATATATGCAATCTGTTCTAAAATGTGTCCTCCATTTATGCCCATCGAGAACCACCATTCCTCATTATAAAAAAAATCATCATCACCTCTACCACACCTCTCTGGCCATAAATAGCATCCAATTAGCAAAACTTAGTAGTAGTGAAACACTTGCAATGATTACAACTATAATTTCAATGGTATTCATCAGACATAATATGCGGCTAATTTGATTCCTAGCCCTACTTAACCCTTCATGCTTCTCCATAACATGAAGTGTTAAAATATCTAGCTTCATACTTGTAATAATTATTTGCCTGCGAGTTGTATTAGCCTTTCACCTGAACATGAAAAAAATAAAAAAAAATCATCTGCTACTGTATGGAATTTAGCAACACCTGCCATTCTAAATCCCAAACATTCTTTCTGAGACAACATATTTTTAATAGGGAGAAATGGTGTGTACAGCATTGATTGATCTTTCTTTGTGGATTTGTTTTACACATTTAGTCAGTGGAGAGATTTGTTAGGGAAACAAAAATTAACATATGCCAGCTAATTGTTCCTCTTTCTTGGGAAGCAGCCAGAAGAAGCACATTAGCAGTCTAATAATAACGACTGGCACCCTGAAGGCATCCCCAAGTGCATCTGTTCCCAATAAACCGCAAACTGTTATTCAGCTCCCACTCAAAGCCAGCAGAATGAAATGGGAATTCTTTGTTACGTACATAAAAAGGCTGAGATGATATTACTAAATGCTATACTTCATGGATTTAGAAAACCAATTGTATGTTCAGATCATGTACGCCACAACTTTTTTTCGAACCTCGAGAACTACAAGCTTTATTCTGCATTCTACCTGCATGCTTAGCATAGGGACGTCAAGGTGTACCAACTAAGAAAAAATATAGTACTAACTACACAACAAAACTTAATAAAACAAAGTGTGCACTATTAATTAGAACTATATAAAAAATGCTATGGGGACCATATACACAAGTAACTAAGTAAGATATGGGATATGCCAATGCTTGGTTAATTAACTTACTTAAAGGACATCCATTAAGGTAAAATATACATATTACTTTAATTTCTAACAACCCCTGTTTTATTTTTATAACAAAAGGGAGTACAGATTTCTTTAGTAAAACGTACCTAAGCTGCATTCTGACCATAACATTAATAATTCATTGTATGAAATACAGATAAAATATGTACATATGAGAATATAACTACTAATATGGGCCCTTGATATGCTGAACAGACTGAAAAGGTAAAGGCCTTTGGGCCAAGAGGCTAAATGTGTAGATGTTTTATATAACTTATATATCATCAAAGGAGGAGGAGTCAATTCATTTATCCATCTATCGCTGGTACTGTGAAATATAGCCTTTGTATTTCTATGCTTATACTAAGGAATCAATTAATGCAATGTCATGACGTGCTAACAAAGGCTTTCAGAAGGTTGCAATTCATAACTTCCCACCCATTACCATAGAGTCGTCACACACAGACACACATAGGTTACTTAGCTCCCATTGACTTCCAGCTCCTAACTTTTTGAGGCAGCTCTGTACAGTAGATTGTACAGTCATCCAGGTAGCCCCCCCACTGATCAGATATTTATGGGCTACCCTAAAGATATCCATATTCCTGGACAAACCCAATTACTTGTGAAACATATATCGGGTAGCATCCAGCCAAGAAGGAAGGACATAATTGTACTGGAGATGTCACCTTCAATACTTCTGTTATGATTCTGTGTGAAATATAGACTGTAATATTCTATCATATTCCATTTATTCACACCTACATACTGACCAATATATTCACATACATTGTTAAACATAAAATCATTCCAAAATTGTGGGGATATTTCTAATATTAATCCTGCTACACAAGAAGTCCTACTTGGTGTTTTTCTTTTTTTTTTATTGGCTGCTCGACCACTTAGGAAACACTCATAGATATACATAGAACACCACACTGCCTTCAATTTCCTAGAAATTAGCCAATAGTTATTGGATGCACTATGATAATAAACCATGTATTTTTAGTTTTCTGGAGTAATGGTTATGAGGTTTTTAAAATGTAAAGTGAGGTAAAAACATTCAAAGCCATGTTGTCTATAGTTTATTCATTGACTACTTATTGGTTAAGCCCACATTTGCCTTTTTTATTGCATTAATTTAATTTAATGATCATTTACATAAGCTTTATAATATTTAAAGGTTTTTTAGCAATTTTGATCAGTTGTAGTACAACAAAAGAAAATATATACACACTATATATATATAGAAGGCACTCCAATGCCTTTTTCAAGCCTTGATCAAGGCTCAGGCATGAGCAGAAATGCCACTTGTGTATATGGGGTAATAAAACCACACACTTTTTTTTTTTTTACTAATTCTTTGGATTGCTGCCTATTTTTGTATATTACACCTGATCTGGTCCTTGGGCTGACACTTCTACTACGGTTGGTGCTGTCTTTGTTTGGACTATATATATATATACATATATATATATATTTTTTTACACACATATACAGTATATATATATATATATATATATATATATATATATATATATATATACACACACTCACACATACACACAAAGTCTAGCTTTATAGTTTATGATCTAATTGAGATTTATTATATTTGCATCTTATCTATAGTATTTTAAAATGTAAAGCTGCTGCATATTTGGAAGAAAAAAAAAATCTTAAGTAATGATGGATAAGGACTTATCATTTTCTTGATACAAATAGGCTATTTTACCCTAAGCATGATGTGAAGCACAGCTAAGTGTGTGCATTGTACTACATATTACTGAGCAGTCTTTGAGAGACTGTCTTAATTTCCAAGTCTACAATTCTCCAAGAACTGTCAACTTTTCTTCCTTGATTACCCACCCCTGTACTATCAGCCAAAAATAAAGTCTGCTGAGCGAGGACACTGCATAATTTGCTCCTTATTTTTAAAACACGTTCCATGGACTCCCTTAAGCTGCAGACTGAATGGGAGCATAGCGATATATATTATTTACATTACTTTACAAGTCTTGTATCAATTTATATGGGAGTATCAGACAAGAATGTGGAGTCCTGCTTTCCACTATTCACATTACAATAAAAAGATTAAAGGCAGAAATATGTTCAACAAATATGTTCAAAATAAGCTGCAGGAATTTAAATTTCTATATGTATGCAAATGAATATGTTTACAATGTTCCGCCAAGTTATTTTAGCAGCCGGCCATAACAAGCATAACATGTTTGTAGGCATGCAATCATGAACTGATAAAGAAGAATGTATTATTAAGTAAGGGAAAGCATGTAAAAACTAAGATGAACACTTAACCACCTAGCTCATCTGAATATATTCAAGGTTGGGTGAAACTCATTATTCAGGACTTGCAGCCTTGATAACTTTGATTTTCATCCATCCATAGCATGGCCAAAAGGTACCGTTTAATGAAGTACCATTCAGAGAGTAAATGGGGTCATATAATAGTGCGGTTGCACCTTGTGTTCATGTACTGATAGCTGTTAAGGGTGCAGTGATGAACCAACAGAGCTCATTTCTCCCTGGTAATAAATTCATCCTATTAATATTTATCAAATGTGTGGGCTGTCTCAATTGAGACAGTACACACGAGATCATAAATCTGGACTATCATATCAATTTTAAGACCTTTTTTGTGCTGCGTAAAATATTTAGATTTTTTGCATTGCCCTTTTCCAAGTTCTGTGTTTCGGTGCACTCCTTGAGATATGCCTGTTCCTTGGGATCTTTAAACTGTGGTCTCGTTTTAAATCGTTCATCTAAGATTCTGTATTAATTGCTCACCATCAAACACAATTAGCAATTCTTTCATGTGTGGTTTATGTAATGTAATACTTCAATTACATTATTCATTCAGGTTCTGTTTTGGATTATAGGCTGAAAATTCTTTATTAGTGTAGATGTAACCATGCTGCTGGAGTTTTAAAAAATTCACTGATTGAATAATTAATTGGAAAAGAACAAGCTGCAGATTCCTGATGGATTTATGAGACAATTATTCCATCTTGTGATTATCTACATTGTGCTATAGGAAGCTATGAGAAAACTCATTTAATTCAAATGAAACACCAGGCGCCAGCAGAGAATAGCAACGTCACCCTGAACTTCATCATTAAAAGGGAGCGAGGGGTTAATAGTCCAACTCTGGAAAAAAAATCAGCTTGGGATATCTACTGTGTTTTCTGAAACACAACAAATAATCACCAGTCCATCATTTACAACCAATTCCCATATCATTAGAATGTGATAATCTGCTATAATCATCAGCAAATTAGGATATTACTGCATAGCTGAAATCAATAGAAATCTAAGAACTATGTATTTTGGGTTACTTATTTACTATATACAAGGGTTCCATGTAACATAGGCACAATCATGTTCTAATACTAAAAGGGTTTTCCCCACAATGAACACTTATCTATCCACAGGATGCAGTAGGTGATTCAAGTCTTACCATGGAGACCCGAATGATCACTTTCTACGGGGGGTCTTGAGTCCAATCCTCATCTTTGTGTAATCACAGTGAGAAGAAATGTGTACAAGGTAGACAGAAACTTATTTCTATCTAATATCTTTTATCTATCTGTCTATCTGTCTTTGTCTATAGCTCTTGTGGGTAAGGTAGCTTGGTAGAAGCAGTGGTGCGGACCCAACCAGTCAGAGATAGGGGCACAAATCTTGCAGCAAAAACCGGTTTATTTAAATAATAAATAAATAAAGTCAGCCACAGGATAAGCAAAACAAAATACAGCCTTAACTTCAGGCAAAAGGCAATACAAAACCCTGCTCGTCCGAGCTCTAACTAAACAGTAACAAAACTTGGTATACGTGTGGTTTACTACCAACCACACAAACAAAACAAAGTAGCAGAGGCATTGTCTCACCAGACTCTCAGTGTTTCAGGCACTTCCTCTCCTCCTAGGATCTGCCCTGAAGTGCAGGCTCTGCAGCCTTTTATTGTCCAGTAACAAACCTAGGACCCACACCTGGGGCTGATGCCTTCTCAAGACCCACACTGAACCACTCATATGTCAGAACCCTGGGGGAAATATGCTGGGACTCCAGCACTCTGCCTGTCACCTTCTCATAATCTGTACATTTCCATATCTTTCTTCATCTCTCTCTCTCTCTCTCTCTTTAGTTCTATCCCTATCCATAACTATTTCTCCGTCCACCTTCCCATCCATCCATCCATCCTCCTATCTGTATTCATATCTAGCTATCCATCAAAATATCCATCTACCTTCTATATATATAGAGCACAAAATTTAGACAGAACATCCCAATGTGAACATGAGCAAGTTGCTATGGTAGTAATAGAAATATAAACCTACAGCTTCAATTTATAAAAAGCACCAAGACCTATATAAATAGAGCTGAAAATTCATTGCTGATATACATTATATACACATGAATCTGCTAATATATATATATATATATATATATATATATATATATATATATATAAATTTGCCATTCTTCATATACATGATTGATCAAGCTTGTAAAAGCCCTCCTTGAAGGAGTTTCAGCCTACACACTTGAGGCCTAAGGCTGGGTGTAAGCCCCAGAGATCCGGCTGAAGTGAAAAAAAAAACATGTGGACTTCATTCACAAGCACATGTGAATAAAATCAGCTAATTTTTTTAACTTATTTTTTTGTAGAATGCTATCGTATTTTTCTATCTATCAATCAATCATCTATCTATCTAAAAATATATATCATCTATCTATCTATCTATCTAAAAATATATATAATCTATCTATCTATCTATCTATCTATCTATCTATCTATCTATCTATCTATCATCTATCTATCTATCTATCTATGTATATATCTATCATCTATCTATCTATCTATCTATCATCTATCTATCTATCTATCTATCTATTTATCTATCTATCTATCTATCATCTATCTATCTATCTATGTATATATCTATCATCTATCTATCTATCTATCTATCTATCTATCTATCTATCTATGTATATATCATCTATCTATCTATCTTTAACAAACTACTTCAAACATTATTGATACAACAGTATATTTAGCACACACTAACCATTAAAAAGAATGTCTTAGAATTAAATAGAACAATTTAAATGAAGGTAAAAGAAATGTGTAGGTCATTTTAAAACCAAAGACAATTTCTAAATACATTTTGAATTGCTGTTTTCCAGCATTTCAGTCTACTTTGCTGAAAGAGTAGCAGATATTGTGTTGGAATGAGTGAAACTATCACACTTAGATATCTTTCCTGGATCTGCTCTGAAAGTAATGATTTGTGCACTTATAGGTGTAGTTTGTTTAGTATCACCTACAGTGTAGATTGGATAGATTGTATTAAAGATAGCATTACTTTTAGAGAAACATACAATTTGACAAGATATTGCATTTTACATCCATTTTATTGCAATATTTTTCATCACACATTGTTTTCAAACTGTCACAAAATTGTTCATTTTCTTAGTCGGTTACATGTAGAGACCTATTTACTGTTTATAAAGCAATATGCACTTACAGGTTTTGGAGATGGCTTGGGCTCTGAGGGTCGCATGTGCAAGTGGGTCATCATTGCTTGGAGACGTTCACGCTCTTTAGAAAGCTGTTAAGGAGGAGTAAAATCAGAAGCATTTCAGAAAGGACTGCTACAGCTATTTTATCCTAGTGATACATCTTATCATCAAGCATGTCTCCATGTAATGAATTCAGCACATAAAATGCAGAGTTGCATACTTTAAGAATGGACATATATAAGTGAATGCTTTAAATAGCAGATATAATGTATACAATTGCATTTTATGTGATACGAAGCTTGATCAAGTCGAAATAGGTTAGATAGATGAAGATTAATATTTGACTGTTTGCATGGTCTATAATTATTCATGACATGTTCTTAAGCATCTATCTGATATCCCTTGGACTGAAGTCAGTGGCGGACTAATGTAGAACTGAATGGTTTTCTAATGAAACTGTTGTTCAGACCATATTTTCACATCATCCTTATCTACAGACATCCAGTTACTGCAATTTGTATGTGGTCTTCATCAATCTAATGCTAGAGAATAATGGGGAATTAAAAGTGTTAAACTTTGTCACTGAGACAGCACTTAAAGCTATTTATACATGTTAGAAAGATATTGCCCACACCTTTGACCACTTTTGACTTCCCTAAGTAAATGAATCCCTGGCCAATGGGAAATGAAATACAGTAGTTACTAGACTCCAACATGCTTGATCCTTCTTCACCCTCACATTTGCCACAAGAGAAGAGTCTGGACACTATTATACACAATAAATAGTTGACCGATAACCCCCAAATTGTAGAATTTTGGTAACTTTTGTCAAATGAGTATGGGTGCCTTAAAATATACAAAGTCTCATTGCAGCCCAGATGATCTCATCTTACTATGAGTGAAGTGTTGCAGAAAAACTACATCATTGGCTATACAGCAAAGTCAAACAAAGTTTAACAATACAGAAATTATAGAAGCCCATCATCTAAAACTCACATATTGCATTCAACATAATGTTTTGTACATTAAGCGTACTGAAATGTCATCTACAGTAAGTAGTCTGTAATAAACTTCACCCAAATGTAGAGGCCATATCCTATTCATATCATATTCATGTCATCTACCAATTCACACTTTTGCAATATCTCAAAAGATACCTGAGCTATTTTAAGGAACTGCTGATGGAAGTATTAGCAATAATTTTATTCCCCAACATTATAACATGTCAAATCTGCAAAACTGCATCAGTAAACATATGATTTGGAATTGTTTTCATCCAAGCCCCTTCAAATTCACATCTGGAGTTTGTCTTGATTGAAGGACCCCTTTAATTTAAACTTCTATCCACATGCACTATTAGGGCATATAGAAGTTACTATATGGTTGTGAGGTCCACCACTTTCCTGTACACAGAGAGTTGTTGCTAAGTAACTTTCCCTGCTGGGCTCTCCATTGGTGATGGCTAACCGGATGATCAGTTCATCTTCAGGAAAAATGTAATGTGGAGTAGTGAAAGATTAAGACAGTGTGCTTGTATAATAAGTATTAAATACATGCACTGACTTCCAAATATGTAAACTTTGCAGTATTCTACTCACATTACAATCTTACAAAACACATAGTTTTCGCAGTTAGCCTACCTGAATTTCGAGCTGTTGAACCACTTGCATCTGGACTCTGCACTGAGCAGTACTTCGGTCATCCAATGCATGCTCATTGTTAAGGTGCCTGGTTACAAAACAGAACACAATTGCTAATGGATTAATCTGTTATAGTATATCTTTAAGTTCACAAAAAAAGTATGAACATGGAATATAAATATACATTAGACATTGTAATACAACACAAACATAGCCATAAAAGTAAATTACACAAAAGGTAATAACTAGACATAAGTGAACCGGTTAGGATGGAACTGGATCTAAACCTAATTTTCTAATAGTTTCAGGCTCAACCTAAAAATCACTATTATACATTAGAATTTTTTTTAGAACCCACAGCAAAATAAGTGGAGGTCCAGGGCACTTGTGGCAACATAAAAAACAACTAGATTTATCTTGCCTCACCTCCTAGGGCTCCCTCCGAATCTTGACCAATCTCTCAGCATCAACTTACTGCCTTCTGGCTGATGTCACACTTTCTGGGAGACTGCTTGCTTTTAAGCATCATGACATTGGTATGCCCCACGTGATTACAGGTCTCAACAGTAATGGTGGCACATGACATAAGCCAGGCTGGAGGAGGAAGAAGTCAAGGGACTGCCAGATGCCAATAGGTCGCCCAGGAGAGGTGAGGCAATGTGACTATATATGTTTATATATGTTACCTCATCTACCCTGGGCCTCCAATTATTATACTCTGTAGTATGACATACCCCATAATATCACAAGTTCAGCCTGAAATGTAATGTAATGGAAAGCAAATCCATGAATATTTGTCAAAATGAGTCTTGTTAGGTTCATTCATCTCTAATACTGTTCTTCCAGTGAACATTCCCATTAATAAAGCAGAAAGTTCATAAATTGAAACAATAACTACCATCAGGATGCATCTCAACATATAAGAGGCACCATAAATGTGTAACAATAATAAAACCAAAGGGAAAAGGGAATGAGAAAGATGAGAACTGGGTAGAAAGAAAGGGAAGAAAATAAAAAAAGCAAAAAGGGAAATTGAAAGGTCCCAAGTTAGGCACAATCGACTATGAACACACACACACACACACACACACACACACACACACACACACACACACACACACACACACGGCTACATTAATGCCCAACAGGAATGAGAAAGAAAACAATAAGGAAGATGTGGGTCAAGTTGGTCTTCCCTATTCATAGACAGCACAAACCATAGCCTTGTGGTTGGTGAATACTTCTACCAGGAGAACCGAAGGCATAAAGCAGCATTTCCTGGTCCACAAGGATGGCCACTAGACCTAAACTTAAAGCTCTATGCGTCCATACTTGCATGGACATATCATTTGTGTCCTGCCCAGCCTAATACAAAGCTGGTGTGCAAGGAACCAGGTGGGATTTACTACTGCCAGACAAGCCCCCAATAATATTAGAAGAGCCATAGATATTAACCAGGCAGCTAGTACCTATATGAATTCCATATAAGCCTTAGCCTTAGATATTGAAAAGGTATTTGATACTGTTGTGCTAAGAACCTCACATTTCTATATGCAGATAACAGATATCACAATACTTATGCAGATCAGATAATATGCAGATGCTTGTAGAGAGTGGACTCAGTGTTATCTGTGTGATTACATACAGAGATAACAGACTCTGTTTTATCATCAAACTGCAATTAACTGAACTGAGTATGTGATGTCACTTGTCCTATCTCATAGGTCCGTGGTTATTGCAATGTAAAGAATGGGAGGAATAAGTTCACATAGCAGGCAAACAAAGCAGCATTTCTAAAGCAATATATTCAGGAAAAGTCTTTAATTTACATAAGCTACCGCTATAGATAGGATCCTTGAGATGGGATGACCCCTCTCATTTCTTCATATGTCTTAGAGCCCTTACCACAGTGCTGATTTTTGGAATTTGTTGTATTGCAGTCCTAGCAACAAGAATATATATATATATATATATATATATATATATATATATATACTATCCGATTTCTGTCCTGAGCCTCTTAACATCTTTTGCTTGCTGGAGAGAGGTGTGTCAGAAGTATTAAGACCAGTATACAAAATGCTGGTCTTAGTAAACTTGCTCCACTGTGGTTGTCTATGGAGGTCTGAACACATCTATGCATTCCAATAACAATTGGGTGCAGTTGTAAGGAAATTAACTCACACAGATGGGCTCCTCCTTCTAAAAATTAAGACACTAAGAAAATATGCAGATCTTCAGCTTAAGTGGCATCGGTGTTTATAAACACTTGTCTGTATAAGTTTAATATGGACATAAGTAGAGGGGATTGGTCGGAGAGATCCATTCCATTATTAAATGTAAGCACTTATTTCACTCATATTCCCATTACTATAAAGAATCACTTCAAGGGATAAAGTAAACCAGTTTTATACAATAAGCATTCCATGATGGACCACCAATAAATATCTTTCAAAATGTTTGGAGAAACAAATGACACTGCAATGGCGGTGAGTACATATTAGGTTCTCCTGATCAATAATGCATGCTCTTTCAAATAATTTAAATGTATGCATGAATATTTTTACTTTATTATGTTTGTTCTGTAGATGAGGTGCCTAAAACAGTAAAACGTAACATTTCAGAATATGTATAAACATACATATAAGAGCTTTCTTTTTTTATTTCAGTGCTTTACTGCTATGTATAATTGAGGGGTCTTCCATGTCAGAGGGTTGTAGGACATATTTTCTATCATTTTAAAATGTGAATTTGAATTAAAATTAGATTCTTAGGCACAAATGTGTGAGTCTTAAACATAAGGATATTAGTGCTGATTACAGAAGAGTCTTTTGCATATATTGTGTCCTGCTTATTTTATAATCGGCCCTTTTAATGCATGCTGCACTGCATTTGAAAATAGGAGTTAATACTCATTGCTCTGGTAACATATCTATTCCCACACACAAGAGATAAAGGCACTAATGCTCACTTGCAGATTAAACAGAAGAAAGGTACAGAAAAGACCAAATGTGTTATTTTGACTGCAAAGGCTAATATCAAATGATATTCCGGGCAAGACGTCAATGAACATGTATATAACACGATATGGTAAAATAATAAATAAATATAAGAAGGCCTTGTCTGTACAAAAGTGGCTTAAAACGTGTTTACATTTTAGCGACCTGCTCTTGTCATATGTTTAGAGAACAAAAAAAAAAAAATGTTTGCATTTAAACTGCTCAAGTCTTCATATCCAGTTTATCTGCACTGCTTTCATTAGAATAGAGAGACTGTAGAGTATAATAATAGTCGGTAAGGTTTTGTCTTGATTGAATTTTTCAGAGGAATACAAAAGAACCTTGCCATTAAAATAGTCCTTTATTCTCCGGCATGAAGGCGAAAGGTTTTTAAAGTGTTGTGATGTTCAGTAATGAGCCTCTATCTAAATTATCATTGGTGACAAACTCACAAAGCACTTTTCGAGGACACATAGTTATGAAATGCCAGAGCTGCCACTTTCTTTCTTGTAATTATAGGCTAGCTTGCAGCCCTTCAATGATCATTTATAGAACAGCCTCCAGTGGATTACCGAGAACTTGAAAAACACATACATACCTCTGCCACATCTCCCTTCTCCGTTCTTTGCTATTGTTTACTAGTGATATGTAAAATAATAGAGCCTATTCATTCCCCTACTTAATTATGCCAATCAAAGTGCAGGAATGGCAAAGGATACAAATGAAATGCAGGAAGATTAAGTAAATAGGGTCGGCATTAACATAAAATTATAAATTTATATACTTAAAACTATTTCATGTCAAAAATATTCTCTTTTATGTCTTTCTGTCTGTCTCAGGTATAACATATTGCTGTTAAAATATTCTCTATGATTTATAAATCAAGGATAAGATAATATTGAAAAATGAGGATTTCGGAATTTTCTGAGCTGCTACCTAATTGCTGTTTCAAAATGCATATGCAAAGGGACATTTCATTAATCATTTAATCATGTACCTCGCAGGAAGTTATAACTAATGTTGCAAATACCCTTTTCATATGAATGCTCCATAATGCTATCTTATGTATTTGATATATAGCATATGTCATAAATTATGCTGCTTCAAAGGGACTAAATGGGTTGTTATCCTTCAAGATGCTTATTACAAAAAACGTTATCAATTTTTCTCTTTTTTTTTTTTTAATAATCTATTGCTAGCTCTATTTCAGTTTTTCACGAGCCACCAATAATGCTCTCTCAGAATGGCAAAGGTCTGTAAATTACCCATGCAATCACTAACACCATTTCACAGACCTGTTCTATTTCTGCTGGTCTGCTAACAAGACGATTACACACAAATTACTGAATGTCTATGAAATATTTAAATGCATTCTACTCTACTATGCATTAATAAGAGCAAAGCAAGCTATGGAATTCTGGTTAGATCCACTCCCTAATGTCCCCTAATGAGCCTCTTACTGTGACTGCAGTTCAAACAGAAAGGTGAAGAAAAAATGCAAAGGGTTCCTTCAGAAAGGCAGCTTGAACAAACAGTGTGCGAGCCGGTTCTAATTTATGGGTCACTTTATAGGTATATTGATTTTTGTTTTGAAAATGGAATAAATGATGTGGTTGACTGGCATTCTTTAAAAACTGCATGAGACTGAGCGGGGTCTTAGCCTCATGTACACAGTGTGTAAATGTGAAGCCTTTTCTTTCAGCAGATATTTAATAAGAAGTTAACTACAAAACACAACAGCACCTGAGAGAATCTGTGAGTGGCATCTACAACATCACAGACACTGGACGTTCTATTTCAGTATAGTGGGCAGGTTTTAAATCCATTTTTAGATCCATAGAAGTCATTTCAATTTAGACAAGACTGACAGTGAGATACTTCACTAATATCTTTCTTGGTCCAGGTGATGCCCAAATGTTCTCCTGGGATTTAATACGCTGCTTGATTATTCCAATATACAGTATGTGTGTTTTCAACGATATAATGAAGGTCATGTATAAAAATGGCTCAAGATGAGAACTGATGGCAGATGGAAAATAGAAATGGTATAGAAGTGTGCAAATGTGTAGGGCCTTACAGAAAGTACTGACAATTAACGGGGGGTGTCCAGGTTAAAAATCAAACATCATCTCTCACCCATCAACCAATAATTGTTAGAATGTTGCCCAGGACATCACTGGTCTTTACTTCGTGGTCATTCTCTCTACACAAAAAAGGCTGGAAATGGTCAAACACTGGCTGAAAAGGATCACCACTCCAGGCAATGATGGTAAGAAACCTAGAGTCATGGGTCATCAGTATGAAAATTCAATTTGAGGCTGGAAAACTCCTTTAAAATGGATCACACAAGCCCCTTCAAAGAGTTGATCAGAAGGAGTGTCAGACCCCTACTGATCTTTTAATGACAACCTACCCTGAAGATTGATCTTTAATCGGAAATATGACAATTCCTTAAAAATAAATCCAAAAAGGAAAAACAAAGGGGATCTTAAAAAGAAATGATTACCAAAATCCAGTGTACAGTCTATTAAGGTTAAAAAGAATCAATCTCCCGCACAAGAGAAAACTTTTCCTTCAGGTGCAGTTATAGTGGGAGCAGGGGTACCATTTGCACCAAGACCCCTCTGCCACATAAGAAAACACTAGTATTATAATTCAGCAGATGAGGACTGCTAACTCTATAATTATTCCCATCCATAAAATAGAGGGTTAATTGCTGATCAGTTGGGGTCCGACTACTGAGACCCCACTGATCATGATAATCAGGTGTTTTACCCCCTCGTTGTGACTGTAGAAGTGGATGCAGAATGCATGTCTCCACTTCATTCACTTGAATGGGAGCACCAGAAATAACTAAAGTATGACACACGGCTATGTCTGGCATTGCAATTGAAATAAGTGGAGCAGCGGATCGCATTCTGCATCCACTACATTTACAACAGGCATAAAACACCCCATTATCAATGTAAGTGGGGGTCTCAGTAATTTATCTCCTATCCTATAGATATAGAATAAATCATTTTATGGATAACCACTTTAAATTGATATTGGCTTGTATTTCCTTTTTAGCATTTATTAGATGTCAGTTAGTTTCAGTCATACTGTAACCTCAATAACTACTGAACTACACCGAACTGCATTATTGAAGGATCTTGAAAAATGTGTACTTAATGGTTAATTATGTTTGTTACTAGCTATAGCCAAAAGAGTTTATGCGTAAACACCGACTTCTGCTTCTAGCACTGCATTAGCTTTAGATCTCTTTTATATTGGTAATCTGATGGGATGACCACTTGCAACTTATCCTGCAAACAGGAGGTGCATTCATCTGTATAACCAGGCTTCGCATATAATGTTTCATGAGAATATCCTAAAGACTAAATATGAAATATAGTGCACAATTACTCTGTGCAGACTAGTGAATGGAGTTCTTTCTCTAACTGATTTAAATGGCTTGTTTAAGTGATGGAAATGGCCTCTTTACCTGCTTCACAGTAGCACTGGGACCATTTATCAAGTTAGGAAAGCGCAAGCTGCAAAACTAGGCTAATTTGCTTTGAATGTATTTTCTATTTGCCATACAGCTTTGTATACTAATAGAATTCCTGCTATATTTTTCATGCTCAATTTTATATGCAGCAATAATAGGACGTAAGTTATAACTGTAAACCAGCAAAACTGTGTTGCTATATTTCTCAAAATTACACTACAGGCATCTCAAGTTTTAGAATAATAAACTCAAAGAGTTTTCATCGAAGTTGAAATATCTCCAAGGTCTTAGGGCAGGCTGTTGTATGGCTCAATAAGCCTTCATATGTGGTGTCCTCATTATGGCTGCAGTACATTTTAGATTTTTCTTTGAAGCAGGGCACATGTACAATACAGTGTAGTCTGCTCCCCGTCTATTATTACTACTACTAATTTCTTTACATGTAATTCTACAGAGGTGATGGTTAAAAAGCAAACAAATATCTGAGAAGAACTCTAATAAACATAGGACAGGATATTTAGAGATACTAGACTGGAAATCCAGGTTATGATGCAGCAAAACCCCCCAAAAAAACTCTGAGCACAATAAGGAAAGCAATTTATGACTAAATCATCATCTGCAATAACATAAGCAGACTCCTCTGTAAGGTTTCCACACAGCTTTCCCTACCTGTACACTGCACAAAGCCAGGAGCTCTGAAGAAAGACCAGCCCCTTCCCCTCTAGGGGCATAACTAAAGGCTCATGGACCCTGGTGCAAAAGCTCAGCTTGTCATCTCGTCAGTACCCACTAGTCATCATATCCCTTTTATGCCACAGACTCCCTCATGGAACCTTCCTTGACTCTACACTGCTGAACCAACTGTTGCTATTTTCCACAAAAGGTTTAATTGTCTCCTTTCTGACAGTTGAAGACTGTCTATCATAAATCTTCTCATTCTAGTTCACCAGAAGGCAGCAATCATAAATTATGCACACACTGCCAGTCATCAAAAGATATCAGAAAAGAGATAAAAGAAGTTTATCCAACTGTAGTTTGTTTTTTTTTAGGTGACCTCTGGGCTCCATTGGGTCTTGGGCCTGACTACAACTGCGGCCATAGTGACTGCTTTAGTTATGCCAATACTCCCTACATTTCCTGTGTTACCATATTGAGCCTGCTGGTTTCTAAAGATGGAAGTTCCCTAGAAACATGGAGTAAACTGCAAATTAACCAAGCCCTCAAGAACTGCTATTGTTCTAACTCAAGAATGTTCATGAAGTCCGCCAATCCCACACCCTTGAAATTACAAAAATGTTAATGCATGCCCTTATAATCTCCCGCTTACACTACTGTAACACCCTTCTCCATGGCCTCTCACCAAATGCCTTGGCTCCCCCTCCAGTCCACCATAAACTCTCCCATTACTTGCCCACATGTAACTTCTAATCTTCTCTAGACCTCCTATTCTGCTCTTATCTGCTCTTCACACAACTGCCTCCAAGATGTCTTTGTTATTATATGTAAGCCTGCAAATGTACATCACCATGGAATTTATGTTGCTCAAAATATCAATAATAAAAATGATAATAATGATGATGCTACTAGAAGGGAGATATTGGCAGCAGCTTCAGAGAGGTCTTTTAGGCACAAAAGAAAAACAATTACAAAACAAACAAGTGCATTACATTTTGGTCCTCACAGATTCTCTATTAAATGACACTAAGTTGTCTAAAAAGTTAGTGACCATTTAAGTTCATCAATTAATTTCCTATGCAGTTTAGCACTAAACGCCCGTATCTTAAAAGACCAAATGCATAAAATATACTTCAATCCTTTACCCATTGATCATGATCAACAAAAGAATGTACAAAATTCTCCCTAAAGGTGTTGCTCCACTATTAAATTTAATATTCATTGCATTGATCAAACAATTGTACAATGTTTTCAATTGACATGCTATACAAAATGGATCCACTGAAAATTTATAACATTTACATGTGTGGTATGAAGTCCCCTAGTGTTCAAACTGCATAGCAATGTGTGCATCCACCTAATGAGTGCTGGTGGACATGCATGCTCAGTCATTCTCATCACAGCTAGGTCTCTGTGTTGTGATTCTTTGTTTATTGCTGAGGAGCTATAAATATAGCAAGGTTTGATTTTTAGAATAACAAAATTAATTACACTGTGGCAAAGCGTGTTACTGTAATTTGACTTTTTCAATGAATTTCAATAGCTTTTGTTGTCTTCTGTGACAAGGTATCAGTGGCGCAGTGGGTTATCAGTATAATGTTACACTTTACTACATCTGTAATAGAAACAAATCACTTTCTTTCACTCATTGCTGCTAGCTGCTCTGCAAAGAACTTAGCACTCTATGCTGAGATCTAGCTATGGGGTGACTGAGCATACATGTCCATGAAAACTCAGCTTCTTAGATTGACATGAACATTACTATTAGAGATGAGCGAACAGTAAAATGTTCGAGATTCGATATTCGTTTCGAGTAGCCCCTCAATATTCGACTACTCGAATCGAATATCGAACCCCATTATAGTCTATGGGGGGAAAATGCTCGTTTCAGGGGTAGGCAACGTTCAAATTACACTTACCAAGTTCATGAGTGAGGGTCGGGCTGGATCCTCCGAGAAGTCTTCTCCGTGCAGGGTCCCCGCAGCATCTTCCGGCTCTGAATTCACGCTGCCAGGCATCGGGCCTGGGCAGAGCCGACTGCGCATGTCCGCACTACAAGTGGACATGCGCAGTCGGCTCTGCCCAGGCCCGATGCCTGGCAGAGTGAATTCAGAGCCGGAAGATGCCGCGGGGAAGCTGCACGGAGAAGACTTCTAAAGGTAGGAGAAGAACCAGTGTTGATTGGCCGACTGTATAGCATTCGGCCAATCAATGCTGGTTCTGCATCGAACTTTTCCATTCGAATAGCGAGTGGTACTCGATCGAGTACGAGTATTTCGAATACCGTAGTATTCGATCGAATACCTACTCGATCGAGTACTACTCGCTCATCTCTAATTACTATACATGTTCAGCAGCAGATGTTTTCATACCATGTAAGTGTCATACAGTAACTCATTAAGGGATCGTTTCTAAATAGCAAATACATGGAAACAGTGTTCATTTTTATGGGCTGTACAATAAGTATGACTTTGATTTGTGGGGTAATTTTAGTTAGTGACCAAAATAATTGTTCTGCCCAAAATACTTGTGGGAACTTGTTCACTTACCAATTAATGACCATAAAGCATATTGCCATTCTCTCTCCTGGTAGTATATAAATGTTATAACCATACTCAAGTTGTCTACTGTCTAAAATAATCTAGTTGTCAACTGATATATTAATGTATTGTTCATTGACTCCACCCATGATACATGAGTGATGGCCATATGGATTTGTGTCTAACTCACACTACCTCAGCTGGGTATAACCAGTGCATTGCCATTGTTTTAGAGTTAAAGCCATTTAAAATAGTAACTGAACATCAGCTTATTAAGAAAAAGCTTTCACCTATTTCTCCAAAGTGACCCTTGGCAAGCAGCCCCTCCTGAACTCACTGAGATTCCACTAGTAACCAATAGAAAGGGGCAAAGTTCTCGGGATTTGTTTTGTTTCAGATTCGGTTGGCTTGGGTCCCAAATTTATTTCATGTCAGACAAGTTTGGTACAAACTACACCTTGTCTTAAAACAAAGTGTGTATAAAATTATCAGGACTCTTATGAACCTTTCCATCAATTTGTAGCTATCTAAGGCAAATACAGCTGAAATTATGTCAAAGTGAAATTATTATACTTTGGGGTCTCTTCAGACCCCAAAGTATATTAGGTGGAGGCCCAAGGGAGGTCTAAAACATAATAAAAAAAACATTCATGGTCAACTTCCCTTATCTCTTTTGGGCCTCCTCACGGCATCCAGCTTTGTTTGCCTCCTCAATGATGCCCCCAGGGTCACTACTGAGGCCGGTGACTGAGCCTCAGAGGTGATGAGGGAATGGCGAGTGTAATGAAGCCATGATACTCAGCATGTATGTATGAATACTGGTGGCTCAATCACAGGCCACAGTAGCATCCTCACCAGGAGAGTGCTGAACGTTGCGAGGAGGCCCAAAAGAGATAATGGAAGGTGAGTATGATTGTTTTTCATTATTATTATTATTATTATTATTATTATTATTTTCACACCTCCCTGGGCCCCCACCCATCATACTGTTGGGTCTCAAGAGTATAATTTGGTGGCCATTCTAGTTCACCTAAGCCAAATCTCCAATTGTTTGGTTCCATAAAAAAAAACAATAATTTGGAATATTTGGGTTGAACCCGACCAAGTATGAGTCAGTTCGCCCATCTCTAGTAAACAACCTAGCTCAACCATCTTGTGATTCTCTTTCATATATACATTTAACATCATCAGAATAGCTTTAAAAATTGTAGATATTATGCAAAGAACAAACGCCCCCCCCCACCAAAAAACTCATAAACGTATACATGATTATGCTACTGTGAAACACTGAATACAATAGTAAGGAAGGCGGCAGGTTCTTTTTAAAGCATTTTGGTTTCACAACTCTAAGCATTAAAATGAATTTCTTGTCAGATAACACAGGCAATGGTTTTACAACTGAAGCGCTCTCGTGTGACATTGAAGAAGCATTTCCCATTGACTGCTATATGTCACTACAAGGGTTTCAGAGTGTTGCATTCTCCCAGCGCTCCCCTCTTGGTATTAGACATGTAAACATTTCATGCCTGTATGTTTCCCTCCAGAATAGCATACTTCTTTTGTGTTGTAGAACCTAATGGTGCTTGCTGAGTGTGTACTTATTTGCTATCTATAATTCAGAAAGCATCAGCATTTTACAGAGCAGCGTAGCAGTGGCATGAGTGTGTACATATTGACTATATGTTTATTCCTCATCTTAGTTACCTATTCATAAGATTACACAGTTTAGACATAAGTCCATCATGTATAGCCTACTATAATTCTAAATCAAGCTAATCTAGGTTAATGCAAACTAAAATCCCTGAACTGAAAGACAAGGGAAACATTCCTAATTCCATACAAGGTAATCAGATTAAATCTGCTAAATTATCTCTTCTAGAAATGAAATGTAGATTCACAAAATCAAATAGGAGAGGTGTTATACTTGTGTACATTACTGCAGTTTGATGGACCTTAGAATATAATGATTGGAGGGGTTAAAAAAAAAAGTAGCAATGTTGGGAAAGGTCTGTATAGTAGTTTGTTCAAGAGTCACATATTGCTAAATCTCTCCACTGTGTTTTCCTGACTTCATATGTCCAGTTGTGTGTGTCATATGCTAAGGGACTTCTCTGACATAGTTTCATGACAATTTAGCTAAGTGAATGGCTTGGAAAAGCCCCAAATGGATAACTGAGACTGAGCCTTGATACACAGGATTAAAGGGTAACTACCATTTCATTTCTATTAGCAATGATCTAACTAAACATTGCAAAGAGACTGTCCGTGTACGTATTCTCAATGTAGTACATAGCGCTGAAACATTTACAAAAGGGGATAGTCACTTCAAATGGTCGTATCTCTGATTTTACACCTAGAATAATGGTTCTGGCATAACAAGAAAGCAAAGAGTCTGTGAACCAAGATTTAAGAAATAACTACAGTATAACAAAATCGGAGATATCACTAGTTAAAAACACAGTTCGGAATATTATTTTTATATGCAGCATGAACTACTGCAAATTTACACTAGGTTCACACTAGCATTCAGCTTTCTGTTCCTCAGGTCACTTGGGACCTGAGAGATGGAAACCTTAAAAGCAGTTACCTGCATTCCCCATAGACTATAATGAGGTCCGTCGGATTTCTGCCCAAAAATGTGGAAAAATGTGGAGAGAAAAGTCCTGCTTGCATGAATTTCTCTTCGCATTGTTCAAATGGTGTCACCCTAGCCTAAGTTTTTTTTAAACTGGAAATAAAGCCATTTGAAGTGACCGTCTCTCCTTTGGTATATGCTCTGCATGTTTGCAATATAACTGTGTAAAGGGTTTCTAAGGAGAATGTTACAGCCTGTTTTATAATAAACGGTCTATAGTAACTGATCACCAAATTCCCCACACACAATAGCAAAAAAAAAAAGAAAACAAAAAGGGAGTTACACTTTAGGTCCTGAGTTGCTTTATAGGGGTTATCCAGGGCTATGATACTGAGCTCCACATCCCTTTTCTGGAAGTGACATCACATTCATTGGACACATGGCCATGCTACAGCTCAGGCCTATGGCCATGTGACTGACAGACATTATGTCACTTCCTGAGAAAAAGGAAGCGGAGCCCAGTATCTTAGTCCTGCATAACCCCTTTTAATCAATCACATTAAGAACTATTAATCTGAAGGATCTCAATGTATTACCTTCTGTTCAGACTAAATCAGCACTATTTGGCATGACAGCCCTTTTTCAATGTACCAGACCTGAGACTGGTAGCTGCTCAGGTGTAAATATAAAGTAAAATTAAATTTCCAGAATAGCATGTTAAATTTGACCATTAGATATAAAGTCACTAAAAAATAAAACAATCTACTTTTATTTAAGTTAGACTATGGCACCTATTCCAGTACACATTGATTTTCAATTTACTAGAGACAGTCATCATCAAGCAACTGCTACTGGACCTAACTCATTGAAGAGAATTTATCAACCCCTTTTTGCTAGTTTTCTTTGGAGCAAGGTCCCCTCCTACCACAAAAGTGCAACACATCTCCTGTTCTATGTCTTGCTCAACACTTTCTGCACAAGTGGGCAGAGCATGGTGGACGGGGACACACCAGTCCAACATATTTATTTTAGCCAACAGTTTCCTGGGGTGAGAAATCTACACCACAGATCTCCATTTTGGCACAACCTATTTACACTTGTCATACAAAAAGCCAGTCTAAATAATTCTGTCCCAGTAGCTAAATAACAACTGTACTTAGTAACAATGGAAGCCTGTTTATGGATAGTTTTTGCTATGATTAATTAATTATTTTAGCTTTGCCAAATACCAACGTAAATGCATTTGTTGCTAAATAATCAGGTAAATGATGATAGATTTACTATTATGCCATACGATAGTTCCATAATAGTGAATGACTGGGCAGTAGGATATATTCCAGTCCATAAATCTTTGTAACTGTATATAATTATAGATATAAATATTTCTTTAATAAAATATTTCTCTCCATGGCCCGTGGACAAATAGAGTTGTAAGAAAAAAAAAATCAATATTTAGAAATAAAAAGAGCAGCGTTTAATTTACCCTAGTGTTACTATTATCCGATTCTTGTTATGTTTTGTAGTTATAGTGTCGCAGCCCTATATCCCACAGATAGTCTACCATTTGTAAACACATCTTTTTGATGTTTCTGCCAACATCCTGGCAACAAAGCAGTGCCATTTCAAATAAGCTAATTAACTTAATTGTTGATGAAGCATGAAACAGTTCATTCACCCTGTTAACCGCACCATGACAACACAAGATCTTCAGCCTGTGAAGTTACTCATCTTGAAAAAAATAAAAAAATAAAACCCTCTGGCAAGTTCATTTATATATATTTTTTTCTAGACACATTTTTACATTTGAAAATGCATGTTATTGTGCGTATCTGAAGACACTATAAAAGAGCAATAGAAAACTGTGTCAGATAAGGACATAGGAAAGCTCAGCAAAAGCAAATCTCCCAGTATACTGCAATGTTTAGCACATAAGCAAATTATATAAATTTAAGGAAAGGGCTGAAAGTTCCAGACGTGGAGATCGTTTTGAATGAAAAAGGTCAGGGGTGTGTCAACCTTTGGCATTTCCAGAAAAAGCCCACAATAAAAAGTAACTAACAGATATTAGTGTTAAAAGGGGTTTCCCATCTCCCTTTCTCAATGGTTTGTCTGCTGTCTCCTTTTCTTACTTCCTGTATTCTTCAGCAAGCTGGGGGTTGGGCTGACTGTTTGATGGACAGAACACTATGAAGTACCTCTGTAAATACTGTATAAACATTGCTTTTGCTATAAGCGACTATTTATTATGATTACTAGAAATCTAATATGAATGCAGATCAAAAGCACAGTAAATGTATATTACATTACACAGGTTTGTATACAACAAAGACAACATTCTTGCTGTAAACTCAATGTTATCTTTATGTTTACATAAGGAGATCACCTACACTCTTTGAGCTTTTATCAGCAAAATACAATTGTCAAACCTGATTGGGCAGTCACTCAGTAAAAGATAAAAGCTGTGAGAAAACTCAGTTCCCCCCCCCCTTCAGAGAGCAACAAGTCAAGTCATACAACCTATTGTCACATACAGAGTAGGTGCTTTGACTATGATGTACAAACTATTGGAGGTATACTCTCACATAGGAGGCAAGCAAAGCTGAATTGCTAAAGCAATGTGTTTAGGAAAACTCTTGAATTTACATAAGCTAGCAGTATAGATAGGATTTTTGAGATGGGAATACCCATTTAAAGTAAATTCCCTTTAGAGTTTTTGAGACAATTTGACCTTATGCCATGGCATGAAGGCTGTATGGTGGACAGTTACATACTACAGAGAAACAGGGACAGGAAGAAAATTATTAAATCAATCATGGTGAAAAACAACAATGATTTTTGTGTACACAAACAAAAAAGGCAAATTGGCAGAGATCTTTGATACATGTACATATATTTGGGGGAAAATGATCAAGACCTTTGTGACTTATCACTCCTCTCCACACTTTTTATTAATGAAAGTGGTAGAGTTTTAGCTACAGTGAGTGAGCTATAGGTTTACTACGGTATAACTGATGCCAGAAATTGTCATAATTATATTACAAATATATGCCATGTCTGGTACGTGACCAGTCAAATGATAATACTTAATAATGTTGACATGTCTTACTGCATTGTTCTCTGTGTAGTTATGGCAGATGAAAGAATACTTGAAGTCATATACAATATCCATTTGTTTTTAATATGTAAATATTTCATGGAATCACAATTGACTCTTGCAGTTTTTATAATATTTGTTTAGCACACAAGTCAGTTGGGGTACAGATTGGACAACCAATGCGAACCCTTACCAATGGTGTAATTATATCTACATAAGAACAACACAGATTCTGTCCGCTGTCCGCCCTTTGGGCTATCTCCTAAATCTCCAGAAAAACTGCAGAGGGGACGGCTTGTCGGCAGTAAGTTTAAAAAGCCATTCAAATCTGAGATTTGGACAGAAACCCAAAGGGAAGACAGCGGTTAAAGTGTGAACATCAAATTACATGTCAATACTTATTGTCTATTTCTCTTGTAGACCTACTAAAGAAACTATTTGTTGCTGTGGGTAACAGTTATGAAATGTCTTACGAACCCTGCTAGAAAATAGATAGTTTGTATTCATTTTATTAGTGTTTATTATTACGATGACTATGGGATTTGACAATGAACTTCAACAACATACACTCTAAAATAATAAAAAAAGCCAATACATAATAATACCACACCATATACTACAGTAATAACACCTCAATTCATTCAGATGCATACTTCGGACATACATGATAACTGCTGACATGAACTTACATCCTATTAGTTTGATCAACATGACAACCTTACAACCGATAATAGTATATGATACTGATCAACATTGTTCAATGTGTTTTTTAGTTTAAAAATGTAAAAGTTAACCTACTTTAAAAACTGTCCAAAATCTTCACAAATGCTTTCACAGCCTGGCCATTTGCAGACACCATGACCATAGAGGGTATGCGTAGCCCCAGTCTCCTCATGTGACGAGCTGTAGTAAAAAGAGAATAGCATCCGATTAATCTCAAAAGCCATAATCGTTGGAGTCTGCTAGCGCCTGTCAGGTTACAATCACTGACAAACAGGTCAAAACAGGTCAATTCAGCTCAGAGCAGTCAGAAAAATTTAATCGTTCTGTTGAATAGTTCAACTGCCAAGGCAGGATGATGTTCCAATTAGGGAAGAAATAGAGCCAAAGATGACTTCTAATAAAGAAAGAAGAAATTACTATACAAGAGTGCATGGTAATTCTGACATATGACCTCAACATAATATAACCATTGCAATATATCCAAGCTCAGTAAACTAACAATGCTATTCCAATATACTGCACACGAAGTCTGCTTTCTGTGATTAAAATGAATGATATTGTCAAGTTCAAAATAGTTATTAAAAAAAATGAAAGAAAAAAAATGCCAATTTTTAACAAGCCTGCTTCAAGAACGTAGTTTATAGAGTGAATAAGCTCTTTAGACTGCTGAAAAAGGGTAGGAGAGTTTAGAATAAAGGATGTAGAGTTTCAGAAGCTTTTGAACCTGATCCATTATACACATTGCTCCACAAAGTCTCTAGAATTTGCCGCTCCAAATGAAGATGAAAAAAGCGGCATGTCCTATCTTCATGCGGATTCCGCAGCTGAGTCAGCCACAGCATCCGCTGCTCGAGTCACCCTCCTGTTTAGGCCCATTCATCCAGGCCTAATCAGAAATGGGATGCTGCGACGGGATGCTGATGCACTGTATCGGCATCCAGTTGCGGGTAGCCACACCAAAAAGCCACATGGCGGAAAAGGTTTCCACCATGTAAACTTACCCTAATATTTATTGTATAATTTGATTACATTTAACTTTTTCAACACAAACACAAAAACTTTCTTGAAATTTCATGATATCAAGCTATTTCTATACTTTATGTGTGCATGTCAATCCTTTGTTTTATTAGACCATCATTCATTTTGGGAAAAATATACAGGAATAGACTTGTATGATAGTGTGAACACAGCTTAAGTTTTTGTTTTAGGCTGCAGCCATACACTGCTATGGAATTTCTATCTAGAAAATTCATCCCCTAAGCCCACTTTGGCAATATTCACCCACAATTGTGTGGTTTTTGCTGCAGCACACATGCAGGGTCTCCGCCACATTTCAAAATTTGGATTGTAAAAATGATTGCAATAACTGGTAAGTCGCCAGTTTCAAACACACAGCATCAGTCAGTTCTGTTACAGAATGTGAATGAGATCTGCTTCAATCTCAACCACTGTGCTGCTACTGTAGCTAACAGCAAGTTAGCCATTGGCAAGAGATTGTAGCAGCTGACCCACTGTGATCGCTTCTCATGTGTCACGTGTCTTTGATTTAAAACAATAACAAACAAAGTAGACAGAAGCTTCGGTTGCTTTTTAACAATAAAGTCAAAGATGATGGGAGCAAATGGAAAGTATTCTTTCTGCATCCTTCATTTCTTGGTAATAAAAAACCCACAACAATGAAAAATACATTTTGGCAGTGTTTTTTTGCTGAGGCCACACACTGTAGAAAAGTTCATTTGTTGTTGTAAGTTTTGGTGTGTTTTTTTAGCCAAAGCTAAATGGGGCCTCAAAATGTACAGTATATGTATGTATATTGTAAGCCGATGGCTGGTCAGGTAATGGAGAGGGTGTACATCTCACCCAGACTACTCAGGTGGGTGAGATGAGAAAACTCCAGTAATGTTTGTTCTCAGCAGACAACTTTCGTCTGCTGAGCATTTTTGTAAATGGTCAGTACTGATTTTTAGGAATGACAGGTAGGTTGGTAGTGGGACATGTCATTCCACTGTCCTCCAGTCTACATTTTGGGGATGATCCGGCAGCGACTCAGTTGCAGAGAGTCTCCTCGTCAAGAAGCCAGCTCCAGCAGCAACACTTTGGCAGAGTTTGGCTGGAGAGCTGACAGAGAGGTCATATTTTTGGAGCTGTGTCCTGAATGATTCTACTTGCTTTTTGGATTTATGTTAATTTAGGTGAGGTAACCTATTCTATGTTTAGTTAGAGCCTAGACGGGCAGGGATTTATTTTTGTATTGTTTCCTTTTGTTGCTGCACTACCTTTTTGAGTGAAAATAAACTCTACCTTTGTTTTGGACTAAAAGAAACTGGACTTGTGTGTCTACGCCACCCCACCTAGCAACCCCAGACCCTGACAATTGGTGGAGGACGCGGGCATACAGTGGTTGCTAGGGGCAATGACAAATCCACTCCTTGATGCAGATTTTTTTTTTTTATGTCTTGGGTGAAGGCTGTACCCCTGCAAATATGGTGGAGAAGGTGGTCCTCAGGAACCTGATATCTCTTGTATTGGGTTGCAAAAAGTAATGGGGAAATTGTGGATCAGCTTCTTGTGCCATACCGCTGTGTGGTACTTGATATGGCCCATAATCATGTGCTTGGGGGACACCTAGGGGCGGAGAAAACACAGGAGAGGATTCTCCAAAGATTTTATTGGCCAGGCGTGTACAGGGAAGTGAAGGACTACTGTGCGTCTTGTCCTACATGTCAGGTACATGCTCCAGCCCCACATTTCCGTAGTCCCTTGGTTCCCCTTCCCATCACTGAAGTGCCTTTTTAAAGCATTGGTATGGACTTGGTCAGTCCTTTAGTCAAGTCAGCTAGAGGTCACCAATATATTCTGGTTGTCTTAGATTATGCTACTCGCTATCCTGAGGTGGTTCCTTTGCGTAATACGTCATCAAAGAGTATTGCCCGTGAGTTATGCTATATGTTTTCAAGAACAGACATACCTAAAGAGATACTGACCGACCAAGGCATGCCCTCATGTCAAAGGTGATGAAAGAGCTATGCAAGCTGTTTAAAATTACCCACATACGGACCTCTGGGTGTCACCCCCCAGACAGATGGGTTAGTGGAGCGCTTTAATAAGACTCTCAAGCATATGCTTAAAAAGGTGGTAGAAAAAGATGGTCATGACTAGGATTGCCTGTTGCCATACCTGATGTTCTCTATTAGAGAGGTTCCACAAGTGTCAACAGGTTTTTCCCCTTTTGAATTAGTCTATGGTAGACACCCCAGGGGCTTTCTAGATATAGCCAAAGAAACCTGGGAAACTGAGGCTTCCCCATACTGTAGTGTCATAGATCATGTAGCTCAAATACAGGATCGCATTTCAACAGTCATGCCAATTGTAAAAAGAGCATCTGCAAAGAGCACAAGAGGCCCAAAGCAGAACTTAAAATCGTTCTGCCAGAGCCCGAGAGTTCAACCCAGGGGACAGAGTTCTTATATTGATGCCTACTGTGGAGAGCAAGTTCTTAGCGAAATGGCAAGGCCCATATGAAATTGTGGAAAAAGTAGGGCCAGTCAACTATAAGGTTTACCAAACAGGGCAAAGGAAGCCTTTTCAAATCTACCATGTGAATTTGATTAAGCCCTGGAACCAGGGGGAATCTTTGATGGCCTCAAATACAGAGGTGGGTGATTCGTTGCCACCAATCCCTCCAGTCCGTGTGAATGAGACCCTCTCAGTGCCCCAACAACAAGAGGCAAAAGAGTTCCTGCAGAAAAATAGACGCAAGTTCTCTGATCTACCAGGGCGTACACACCTGATAGAGCACCATGTAGAGAAAGAACCTGGGAGGAAAGTAAACCTAAAATCCTACAGAATACCAGAGGCACGTAGGGAGGTAGTGTCAGCTGAGGTTAAATGTATGCTGGAGGTAGGTGTGATTGAGGAATCCAAAAGTGAGTGGTCTAAACAATTGTATTGATACCAAAGTCCAATGGTACTTGGCGGTTCTGCAATGATTTTAGAAAATTGAATGAGATTTCCAAGTTTGACGCTTATCCCATGCCCAGGGTTGATGAGCTGATTGAGAAGTTGGGTAATGCCAGGTACATAACCACACTGGACCTTACAAAAGGTTACTGGCAAATACCTTTATCTAAGGAAGCCAAAGAGAAAACTGCCTTTGCTGTTCCAGAAGGTCTGTTCCAGTACAAGGTTATGCCATTTGGTTTACATGGAGCTCCTGCTACCTTTCAGAGGTTGATGGACCAGATCTTGCAGCCACATCGTGACTACGCAGCGGCTTACCTGGACGATGTGGTCATTCAGAGCCCAGACTGGGGAAGTCACCTACCTCTGTAAGGTGCAGGCAGTACTGGACTCCATAAGCAAAGCAGGCCTTACTTTTAACCCTGAGAAATTTGCTTTAGGGCTGGAGGAAGCCAAGCCAAGTTATGTCATTGGCAAAGGGGTAATAAAGCCCCAAATCAATAAGGTGGAGGCAATACAAAATTGGCCAAGACCGCTGACCAAGAAGCAAGTCAGGGCATTTCTTGGCATTGCGGGCTACTATCGGAGGTTTGTGCCAAACTTTGCCTCTATTGCAGCTCCTCTCACTGACCTAACGAAAGGTGGGAAGTCAGTGATGATCCACTGGACACCAGAGGCAGAGGAGGCGTTCCAGAGGGTAAAGAAAGCTCTATGCCACCAGCCAGTGCTGATAGCCCCTGACTTTAAGAAGGAGTTCCTGGTGCAGACAGATGCCTCAAATGCAGGTCTAGGAGCAGTGCTGTCCCAGGTTGTAAATACTGAGAAATATTACGCCATTGTAGAGAGGGAATGTTTGGCCATTAAGTGGGTGCTGGATGCTCTGAGGTATTACCTCCTGGGGGGAAAGTTTAAATTGATCACTGACCATGCTCCCCTTACATGGATGAAAATCATAAGGACAGAAATGCTAGGGTTACCCGATGGTTCCTGTCTCTGCAAAATTTTGTGTTTGGTGTAGAACACAGACCAGGGAAATTATTGGGAAACGCTGATGTCCTGTCAAGGGTGCATTGTATGATGGCCACAAATGCCCAGCCCTCCGGTCTGGAGAAGAGGGGGGGATATGTAAGCCAATGGCTGGTCAGGTAATGGAGTGGGTGAAATCTCACCCAGACTACTCAGGTGGGTGAGATGAGAAAACTCCAGGAATGTTTGTTCTCAGCAGACAACTTTCATCTGCTGAGCATTTTGGTAAATGCTCAGTACTGGGCTGGATTTTTAGGAATGACAGGTAAGATTGGTAGTGGGACCTGTCATTCCACTCTCCCCCCAGTCCAGACTTTGGGGATGTTCCAGCAGTGACTCAGCTGCAGAGAGTCTCCTCATCGAGGAGGCTTAAGAAGCTAGCTCCAGCAGCAACACTTTGGCAGAGTTTGGCTGGAGAGCTGACAGAGAGGTCATATTTTTGGGAGCTGTGTCCTGAATGATTCAACTGGCTTTTTGATTTCTGTTATTCTAGATGAGGTAACCTATTCTATGTTTAGTTAGAGCCTAGCTGGGCAGGGATTTATTTTTGTATTGTTTCCTTTTGTTGCTGCACTACCTTTTTGAGTGAAAATAAACTCTACCTTTGTTTTGGACTAAAAGAAACTGGACTTGTGTGTCTATGCCACCCCACCTAGCAACCCCAGACCCTGACAATATATAGGAAGCACTTCTACTTCTCCCATCTGCTAAATCTATACCTGTTTTTGTCTCAAAAGACCACACCGAAATATGCAACAAAAATAGTGTCTTTTTCAACGTATGCTTTCAGTCTTATGGTGTTTTTATGTTTCGTTTTAAATTGCATTTTGGGATAAGGCATGTTTTCAGATGCATTAGTCAAGATTTACAATATTATAGAAGGGTCATTTTAGGAACATTTTGCAAAGAAGACACAGCAAAAATAAAGTTTACAGTCAAAGGTTTTCTAAAAAAAAAAAAAAGTCTGACTCAAAACATTTTCTCACCTGTCTCGTCTTGCATTTAGCACTGAAGACTGTCCATTCACTAAGGAATGATGAGTTATTGGTGGTGATGCTTTGGAAGTGGTGGAGGAGGTAGTAGAAGAGGAATTGTTAGTAGTGAGGTCTAGCCCTCCATGTTTAATGCCGTTGTCTTCTATACTGTGAACTCCAGTCACCTCTTTCCACAACTGCTGTATTTCTGCGGGGCTTAAACCAGCTATAAAAGAAAACAGTGCCTTATTAATAAAATCATGGCCTCTTCACAAGACCCTGAATATTAAGCCTGGACTTGTACAAACAATAATGAGAATTTTATATATTAGGCCAAGCAAAAAGTAATTCTAAATCTATATCTGCCAATCTGTATGTTTATCACTGTCCTTACTGGGCTCTCTGAATCAGTTGCTGAATTTTTTTGTTCAAAGTAGGCTGAGCTAGTTAAATAGTGTTCCTTACCGCTCAGTCATGATGCTGAGCTGCGAGGAACGCCAACCCAGTACTAGTCTATGGACTGGTACTTTCAGGAACAGGGAAGAGCATTCCCCACTACTCAGCAACATGGCTGGGCATTAAGGAATGCCCAGACACAGTATAGCGCTACACACAGTACTGTCAAGAGGGGTGTTTCCAGTTAGACTCTCAGGAACGCCCTTCTGACAGTGAAGAGCTATCGGTAAATGCACCAATAGCTCTTCACCTGGGGCACATATTGGGAAAGTGTGCTGAATATAAAACCACATATGGCCAAGGACATGTAATGTTCTCTTTAAGGAATGAATAGCTAACTTAAAATGTAAGCAAATAAGGCACACTGTATGGATTTAGAGGAAACAAGTATCAGGCATGTTATTTTTTTTATGTACAAGGCCTTTTTTATGCACAAACATTTATGGGAGGAATCATTCAGTGTACAAAAGCAGTTGACATTAAATATTTGTTGACAGATCCAACAAATTTAACAAGGTAGACTAAAGACATTCAAGAAAAATGCAAATAAGAAGATTAAATGTAGAAAAGCACAAGAACATTTACCTTGTGGTAGGGACTGGACTGGAAGAGCTGACTGGCTGGGCGGGATGGAAATAAGTCCCTGCCGTTGAAGATTAAGCAGATGTTGTTGTTGCTGTAGTTGTTGCATCTGAAGGAGTTGCTGTTGGAAGACAAGCTGTTGGGCCGCTAATTGTTGCTGCTAACAAATAAGATGCAATAGTCATATTTTTTATATACAATATTTTGCAATACAAGCATTACAGGTAGTAGTAAAGGCTCCTAAGAGCAACTATTAAACTATTAAAACAAACAGATTCCACAATAATAAAGTTATGGACTTCTGAGCCACCTGCCTTTTCAATTGAAATGAATTGAGGTGTATGAATGGAGTCTAGTAATAAAACACCTATATGTAACATATTTGTACAGACAAATGGTGACCCTTCAATATATAGCAGACTACTAATGTTTCAACTCGGTAGTAAATATCTTATATCTGTATAAGAAAACCATAAGTGCAGTAAAAGGACAGCATATTTTACTTCTTACTAGTAATGTAAATCTCATATACGTGTAAACTGCATGTGTTATATTTCTTATGTATAGAATATTAAACATTTTAAATGTTTTTCTTTTTACTTTTAAAAATGCCCCAACATTTTTTATTGCAGTAGATAATACCAAAAAAGCAAGCGCCGAATAAAAAGCAGGTTTAGGTTCAGACAGGTGTGATTTATAATCTTCAAGTGATATAATAAATAGCGCACATTGACATAAGCTAAAAGTAGCACGCTATTGTGACTTTTTCTAACAGGCAGATGTGTCTTTCAAAGTGTGCATGTGTAATCCACAGCTGCCCATGAGTGCAGTCTCCGGTGATCTATTAGTAAATTGGGATGTAGCCTTTATTCCAATAGCCTGTTAGCTCTTTCTTTCCTCTTGTTTGGAATACATTAAGCCCACACTACATTGAAGGGAAAGAATTGCCCTATTATTAGAAAAAGTATAACTTCCAATTTTGTGAGGCATTACAAGACAAACCAGAGTTCTCTAGACTCAAGAGAATATAAGATGGCAGTCACACTTCAGAAAGAGACAAGCTGCTGTAGGAGACCTTTCCTTTTTAGTTTGGGGAAAAGAGAAACTTCTGATGCACTCACTGGAAAACAGACTGCATAATGGAGCAAGTCATGTGGATTGCCCAAAGCCTCAGGAGAAATAAGGGAACAATTTCTATGCTGTAGTTGATGCCTGTCTGAAATTCTATTCACAAATCCAAACAGAAACAAAGCCTCAGGAGGTCAGAACTGTTTCCTGTAGGTTTGCATAATGGGCAGCTTAAAGACAGTTCCTACAATACCTGCTGATCAATTTAACTACTTCAACATGTTATATTTGCATTATGTTTATATTTGATGCATTCTGCCGACAAGTGCAGGGTAGGCCTGAGAAGCTAGCTTGTCAGCTTGATTTATGAGCACATCAAACTGTAACTTTCTATTCGCCAGTCCAAGTCTCCGGTAGCAGTTCATTAATCAGGGGCCCGTGACTTTGAAATTTATGCTCAACCATTTTTGAACAATAAGCCAACTTTGCATGCTTCTTGAACTGTATCAAAAAGGAAAAAAAAAAACATCCATTACATTTCATCACTTTTGGAGATGGCTACTATGTTTATTTATACCTTCAAAAGTAGTCAAAATGTGAAAGTTATTCTCATACTATTCTTTATAAAAATGAGTAAGTTGTACAATACAAATAAGCAATGTGATCTCAGCCATCCATCGTTTAGTAACTAGGTTCAGTTTTATATATTGAAGCTCTGTTCGCATTAGCATCATGGCTTCTCTTTGCTACCATTCAGTGAGCATGATAACGGGACATTCCCTTTAAGATAAAAAAAAATAAATATGTTTTACTTTAAGATACAATTTGTGGTTAAGGCTATTGCTTTTCACTATGGGGATGCTGGGTTCAATGCCCAGCAAGCACAGTATTTGCATAATGTTTGTGTGGGTGGTTGTGAGCACTGTGTGTGTTTGCGGTAAGAATATTAGATTGTGAGCCCCCTTGGACATACTGATGACTTTCTCTCTGTAGACTATGTTGGCACTAGATACATAACAGGAGAAAAAAAATTCCAATGAACCTCCTCTTTGAGAGGTCAAAACAGATTTCCAGTTCCATCTAATTCTATATGTACTTCCATGCTCTCAGATACCAGAGATTTTTCATTCCACTGTATGCTACATATAATGGCCATCTTCCTTGAGCGGACAAGGCCTTTGAAAGACCATTTTAATGTGTTTTTAAGTGGTTGAGGTTTGTTGTTCAGTTCAAAATACCAATAACATTCAATGTTCACTTGAACTTTAGTAGGGTCCGTTTAGGATTCTGGAGTTTTGATGGCAAGAAAACTTTACAGACCACAATATCTTTGCCCTGAAAATGCAATAAAGTTAAGCGGAAAACCCAAATAGACCCCATTATCCGCTTTTGGTTATCAATCTCTGCTTTCGGGGGAAAAAAATATTGTACATACCTCTTTTGCTTGCTTTCCTGGGTGTGGTGGGGTTTGTTGCTGCTGCTGTTGCTGCTGCTGTTGCTGTTGCTGCTGCTGTTGCTGCTGCTGCTGTTGCTGCTGTTGCTGCTGCTGCTGTTGCTGTTGTTGCTGCTGCTGCTGTTGCTGCTGCTGCAAAAGCTGAAGATGTAACTGTTCTTGCTGTTTCTTGTAAAACTCTTGTAGTTGTTGCTGAATAAACCATTTTGACTTTAATAAATAAAGGCAAAAGTTTCATATATTACATATTACCTAAGCTTCACTACACTGGACTGTGATTCTAAGTTATGTTTTGTAATAGATACTATACTGACCTGTGCTAAAACTCTAAAATCTTTTTAAGAACTGGCGATTTAATAGGTATTACTTTTTTTTTTAAAACCTGTGCATTCTGTGCAATTGAAGCATTTTTGCATATACTGTTGTCTTGTCAATTATCCAGTGGCATAGAACAGTTAGAAGTGTAGCAGCCTGGGGCCAACGTGGAATCACTACTTCACTTTTTTTAAGCTGTCAAAACATCAAATTCCAAAAAGAATGAAATTGTCAAAAAATATATATATAGAAAGGTAGCATTAACCCTTTTTATTAGAACAAAAATTATAGTTGATTTTCACCTGATCAATATTTTGTCAGGACTACAATCCCAATTTCAATATTATTTGCAATTAGACTTTTTGTCTTTTTTATTTAATGTAGATTTTTTTTTCTATATTTTTTTTGTACTTGATTATAGGGGATGCAATCTTGCCTGAACTGCTCTATTAACAACAGTCAGTGATGTACATTAAAGCACTAATGTCCTGTAGCTGACTCACTGAAGTCTACGGGAGAGTTTTCTAGACCTGCTGTGTGCAGGGAAGGCGGATTGGACAAGCTGAGACATCTACTGTCAATAGTGGATGCAATAAGGGTGCGGTTGTGTTATCAATATTGGAGTTGTCTTGTATTGTAATCCTGTCTGAATATATATTAGATAACTTCTGGGGGAAAAAACAACTGTACAGAATTAGCAAATACCAGTCTATAATTAGGCTTACTGACCAGGGTGGAAATTGCAGGCTTTACATACTTAAAACTAAAATTCTATATATGAAAATGATTTGTTAGATTTTACAAAAGCATGCCCACAAATTCTTATAAAATGTGTTTAACATTGTTAAAAATTAAGTCATTTTCTGAGGACACATTTTAATTAAAAAAAAAAACTGCACGTTACTTTAAGAGGCAATTTAATAGTTTTTCTTGAGCTGCTCAGTATTTTAAAAGGACTGCTGTTTTCTTTAGGTGTTATTGCTTTATACATGTAATGAACATTCCATGAACAGATGCAGCAAAGTTTAACATTACAAATAATGTGATACATTGTGGCACAGTGAATTAACTCTTTCAGTAGCTTTTTTGACTGAAAGAAGAAAGACATTACAGCATAGCGTGTTATCAGTGTAATGTTAAATTTTTCTGCATGTATATTGTACTATGTTAAAGAGAAATTCTATTATGTACTGATTTTGCACCTTTTTGCTTTGGGTTGCCGGGATTGGTGTGCTATGATGCCGTGTGGTGCTGCCATGCATTGTCACAGTCAGTGGCAGTTTTCAATGTAAGGAAAGGCCTAGGAACAGCCTAAAATGATTTTGATAGTGTGATACAAAAGTAATGTGCCACAACACTAATAGGAGAGATGCAAAAGAGCTAATAATAGGGTGTGCCAAGGGAACAAGTGTGAATGATTGATGCGGCATAGGGTTTGTTCATCTAAGGTTGCTCATTCAGCTGGAGGTCAGGGTGGTCTTATTCTAAGAAAATCATTGGGCTGGAAACCAGAGCAGGTCCCACTCAGTGGGCTGGAAACCCAAACAGGTATCTCATGGTATGAAAAGTGGTGGCCTAAAGGCCACAGTGAATCATACATGAGCTTTACAGAACCTGCATAAAGGGTCATCCATTGTATTCATGGGGATTATCAGCGAGCAAGACAGTATGGTCACAGAACAATTTGCAGAGGCCTGTGCATGTTGCAGCATTGATTATATATACTGTCAGCCTTGAAAAGTGCCAGTTCTGTGGAGTCTCCTGGGTCTGTGAGGGATGAAACCTTATAGGGAAGCCAAAGTGGGGCTCAAACCCAGGCAAGTTTATAGCTGAGTTTAGGAGGGGCAGTGTGAGACAAAGACTTGAAAGGGACTTATGATCAGAACACTTCTAGAGGACACTTGCCCAGAGTTTTCTGATTGGTTCCTTTAGGTGATGCATCTAACTGAATAGGGTTAGTAAACAGAAAAGGCTCTGAGGAATAGGTCCAGGAGTAGAAGTGACCCTCTAGTTTACATAATGAAAGTTGTGTTGTGAAATTAATCTGAATACAAGAAGTCCCACAGAGTGATCAACATTAACATTGTTCCGGAGGTCTCTAAAGGCAACTGTGAACTTAAATTCCTATAAAGCTAACAATGGTGTGCTAGAGTTAGAACTGTTGTATGTTAAAGACTTTTCACTGTTCAAGAATTCACCAAGTGAATAAAAACCAACAACAATTCTGGATGCCTCTTAAGGGTGAAGCGTAACTTCGAAACGTCTGTGCTTTTTATGAATATTTGTATACATACTATATGTTGTGTTTAAAAAGAAAAAATTATGCGAGGTTCACGCTAGTGCCAGGCTCTCAGTCATTTGGGTTTGTTGAGTGGCCCAAAGGATGGAAAGCTGGACCAATACAACAGCAGTTACACACGGACACTGGTGGACCCAATTGACTGTAATGGAGATCACAGATTTAATGCTGAAAGTGACAGAGACAAGAGACAAAAGTGCTCCATGCAGGAGATGTGAGCCCTGCCTTAACCAATAGAGTTTCTTTAAGGCCAGGGCCCCACTTAACACAAATGCCGCAATTTTGCCGAACTTTACAGTACTTGCACAGTGGGTGGAATTCTGGCTAATCCCATCCACACATCGCAGAAAAATATCTGCGGTGGACATGCTGCAATTTCACAAACCGTCATGTTTTTGTAAACCGCAGTATGTCAATTATAGCTATGGAAATGCTGGCGTTTTCAATATAGATATAACTAAAGCTGAAAGTTTGCAGAGGAAAACTTGATATGGGCAAAAACCACAATGTGTTTCTGCTGCAGTTTTTCCCGCAGCGCTTAGCCTAAATGGTTTCTTTCACCACCTCCAGTTCTCCTGATTCTAGCACAGTTAGAATTTTTTCTTTAGCTCTCACCATTCAGTTCTCCTTATTAGACATTCTACTATCAAGTGAGTGATCTTAGACCAGGGCAGGCATGGGATGCGATTCCGAGCTCGAACGGACGCAGTCTACTTCTGATTGGCACACACAATTATGCCCCCTGTCTGCTACTGCCTTAGACCACCCACTTAACAGCACAGTGCCTGATTACCATATCAGGCACCAAAATTAAGTGCACTGAATTCTCTACAATGGTGACGGTTCAAGAAAATTTTCCAACAATGCTGGAACTGGAGTTGAAGTAGTTGGAGGAGGTAGTGAAAGGTCTGTTTTACAGTGGATTTCTCAAACACCTTGCAATATGTTTACACTTTTTCCCTTTTCCATTGGATTCCAATCTTTTCTTTTAGCAGCAAAGATAGCATAGCCTGTAACACTATTCTTGCAGTAAAAAATTCTGGAATCCTGATCGAAACTTGACAGGTCCTATTATAAGTCAATGGGATTCACCCAGATTTGTTAGGATATGTTTGACAGTGAATTCGTCCTAGCTGTCAAAGCTCTGCTATGAACATAAGCCATGATGCTTGTGTGAACAGAGCTTTAATATGATTAAACGTAGCAAAATAGGAAAATGAGTTAATTAAACTTATGTATTAAATATGGGTTTGTTAGGGAGAACCACCAGCATCCACTGAAGATAATGGGTACCCATTGAGTTTATTGCCTCATTAGAGCAGCATGGATCAGTGCATTCCTGAAGATATCAGCCAAGATTTCTAGAAGTGATGAGGTTTTAACTCTGGGTGTCCAACAAACTTACGGAATTTAATTAACAATGATCAACTATTTTCATTGGTCATATTTATAATATGGGCTTATAAATTTTAGTATTTACTGTAGGGTTGTGTTGGTGATTTTTAAGTATTTTCTGCAGTGGCTACTACCCTGTTTCCCTGAAAATAAGACACCCCCCCTTCACCTTCTGGATCACATACAACCGGCAGTCATGCCGGCGCTCCGCTAAGGAAGCATCAGCATGACTGCCAATTGTTCCCCACTCCAGCTGCTGCATAAGACATCCCCCGAAAATAAGAAAGGTCATATATTTCGTTTGATAATTAATTATAAGAAACTGTCTTATTTTCGGGGAAACAGGGTAGCTGAAATAATTTTCTAGTAAATATATTTCCAATTAATTAAAAAAAAAAAAAAAAACATTTCAAAAAGTTCAAAATGTTGAAAGCGATACATTATTTGATTGCCACTGTGGCCCTGAACAACTCAGTGCTTTTTTTTTTTTTAATTTTGTTTTTTAAATAAACTATTCAAAAGATATGGCCCCTGGAAGTAGGTATGTAAATTAGTGCATACTCTAAATGGGCAGTAATTCCAGGAGTAACCCAAGATTTATAGATGTAGCCATCCTCAACTGCAATCTCAAAATTTGTTGCTTCATGATCACTCACATCTAGGGTTGAGCGATCGGGATCGGAAAAGATCGGATTCCGATTGGCGATCGAGTAAATTTCACGATCGCGATTGGAATTCCGATCCCAATCTTTTTAGGCGGGATCAAGGTCGGAGGTTATTTCCCACAATGCTTTGCTACTGGCCAAGCATTGTGGGAAAAGCTAACAATGTTAACTACTAGAGATGAGCAAGTACTATTTGAAACTGCCGTTTCGAATAGCATGCTACCATAGGAATGAATGGATGCCGCTTGCTTGCCCTGCGTGCCGGCTGCGTCCATTCATTCCTACGGCATAACAGGGAGGAAACAGAATAGTATGGTCCACTAGAAACAGAATAGTCCACTTATCTGCACAGATCCGCTGCCACTCCCCGTTCTTCTCGGTCCGTGCGCGCTCTTAGCTCCCAGGTTAGTGTTACAGACCTAGGAAGAAGGTGGGGCTTCTGGCTTAGAAGAGTGTGGGTGGGTACTGGGAGAGGAGACGTGAGTGATGCTCTCACGTCTCCCTGCCCTGTACCCGTCCACACTCTGCTAAGCCACAACAAGCCCCTCCCACTCCCAGCATCTCTAATAATAGCCTAGGGAGGTGGGGGCCCGCACGGCGCTCTGAAGGCCTGTAAATGAGAGAGAAGAGGAGCCAGAAGAATGAGGAGCGGCAGCGATCTGTGCAAGTAAGTGGACACCAGGGGGGGCTAAGTAGCCAGAGGATTTTTTTTTTTAATCACTACACAATGTGGAGTCTAAAAATTTTTGGACTCCATGCTGTGTAGCGAATAAGATCACTTTTAAAATCCGATCTTCAATTATTAAAAAAATACCATTGACTTGCATTAGGATCGGAAATGGGATTGGGTTCAAATGAAAAATGATTGGAAATCAGATTTTAAAAATGATCCTGAAATCTCAAGATTGGCTCAACCCTACTCACAACACAAGCCATTGAAAGCAATGGAAAAAAGGTGGACTTAGGCTAAGGCCCCACTTTGTAGAAAAGCAGCTTTTTTGTTGCAAATTTTGCTGTGGTTCAGTCAGGCGTGTATTTAAAGGAGTTGTCTGGGGAGTTGTAATTTACTTACCTGGTCCGTAGATTGTTGAAGATGGATCCGTGTGTTCCAGTCACATTACAATCCCTGGATCATGTGATCTGAAGCAGCATTCTGCCCCATGGGTCACTCCAACCCCCCTCCTCCATCACTTTACTATAGCCAGCCAGCCCCCTTTAGCACAGGTAATTAAGGTGGAATCCCATATTCCTCATCTCCATGTGCTTTGTGGTTTCTAATATGAACAAAAGCCACAATGTAGTGCTTAAGCAGACACATAATGGGTACCAACAAAATTTGAAGGTCCCCTTCACTTATAATGGGCTCAGCCAGGTTCAAATGTGGCGTCCATTGTTTTAATGAGAAGAAGGTCCTATTCTTCTTGTCAAATGTGACACAATTTCAGAACCTCTGATGTAGATGTGAACAGAGCCTAACCTGACTAAGCAATATTTCAGGCTTATTCGAAATAATGCTATATATTTTATGTGAGTGTACATGTTGCACTATATAATAAACCTGAACTTGGGCTGACATAATATACCTGCTCATTCATGGTTTTATTTACTCTCCGTAGAATCATATCGAATACAGTATTCTTTGTCTATTAAACACACTTGCTGAACAAAATTATTATTATAAAAAATCTACTTGTGGTTCAACCACTTGACTTTTTACTGCATATAAATTCACTCCTCGTAAAACTCAATATGCTACATTTTCTTTAATATAGAAAACAGGCTTATTATTTTTTCCATTTAATATAAATGCTGGAAAATTCTCTGACTACTATAGTCCTATTATGACTAAAACAAGTGGTAACGTGTTATATATGATAAAACAACAATCTCCTGCATCTCTCTTTGACACTTCTTGTGCTTTGACAAGTCTAGAAATGTAATGTTCTGTTTCAGATGACAATGTAAACAATCACCTGACAGCACATTATTTTTCTGTGTGTGATATACACTGCTATAAAAGGTGAAGACGAGATAAACATGACAGAGGGCTTATGCAATCCTAACATTCAAGCGGGAAAAATTAACTGTTGAAGGAATGTAACCAACATTACCTGTTGTAACATAACGGCTTGCTGCTGCTGGAGGAGTGCTTGGAGCTGCTGTGGAGACAGAACTTGCTGTTGAAGGATCTGCTGCATCTGCTGAGGGGTGATCACCTGGGGAGTCATCATGGCCACTGAAACAGGCACCTGCCATAAAGAGAAGACAACATCACTGACAGGCTCCCTTTATATTCAGTGATTGCTTATGGCTGTATGGATTCAATTCATATTGATTCTCTGCTATGCTATTTCAGACCTGACTCATGTAATGGGAAACTGAGATGTTTATGTCTATAAAAACATCACGAAGGATGTAAAGACGACTCCCAAACCATCTACTTCAACATGCAAGTATGACATTCTAGCATCCAGGGTAAAGCAGTGTATAGGTGGGATCATATGCAGCAGTCTGTCATATATACATATCTATATATAGGTTCTCTATTTTCAACATCCATGCTTACGTGTATATTGTTAGACACATTAACCATTTTCAATATTTAGATGGAAGTTTTAGTATTTAAAATATGAATGTGTAATAAAAATGACAATCGATTACATAAATTACTATAGGTATGATCTTACATATATAGGAGTTAAACCATTCATATAGGATAAAAAAAAAAGATAACTGCTTTCTTCCAAAAGCAGTGACAAACCTGCCACTGTTTCTGAACAGTCAGAAAGAATCCTACAAAAATGCAATGATTTACAATAGTACAATTCAATAAAAGCTGCCTTTCCATTGTTATAAAGAAGAGGGGTGGAAGTGTCTACAACATTTAAATTTGCTTTATAAGTAGATACTCTTCAGCAAGCAAGTAGGTTATGATTTTATTTGCAAGTAATATTCTACCAAACACGTATTACTATAAATAGTATTAAAAAATATTAAATTTTAAAGTTATGAATAGTAAAATGAGTTGGCATCAGTAAATTATGGTAGCCATTTTAAAATATGGAAGATATTTATTTCTCTTTCTGTACCATATAGGGTTCATAATCCATGTTCCCTATCAGTATGTTTTTGGAGTGTGAAAGGAAATCCATGCAAACACGGAAAGAACATAAAAACTTCTTGCAGATGTTGTTCTTGGTCGGATTTGAACCCAGGACTCATGGCACTGCAAAGCAACAACCATTGAGCCAATACAAAACCAACTTCTTTCTTTGTGCATTACAAGCACCTAAGTGACAAATTTATAGGGAAAAGAGGAGTCAGAATCTGAAAATCTTATTAACTCATTTTTACATACTAGGTTCTACAATAATTACTACAACTATAGTTTGGGTATATATAGCTTGGGTAAGTATAACTTGGGTATGTATAGCTTGGGTAAATATAACTTGGGTGTATATAGCTTGGGTAAATATAACTTGGGTATGTATAGCTTGGGTATATATAACTTGGGTATGTATAGCTTGGGTATATATAACTTGGGTGTATATAACTTGGGTATGTATAGCTTGGGTAAATATAACTTGGGTATGTATAGCTTGGGTATATATAACTTGGGTATGTATAGCTTGGGTGTATATAACTTGGGTATGTATAGCTTGGGTATGTATAACTTGGGTATGTATAACTTGGGTATGTATAGCTTGGGTATGTATAGCTTGGGTATATATAACTTGGGTATATATAACTTGGGTATATATAACTTGGGTATGCTCTTTGACTCAACTGACATTTATGCAGTTATAGATGTTAATCACTACAAATATGTATTTATTGTTGATCAAATTAACAAGAAGGCATTGAGAGACTATATTAGAATCCTTTTTTACAAACTAAGGCTGGATTCACACCAGTGCTCGCATTCCGTTCAGGAATTCTGTCCCCCATTCCACTTGAAAAATGCATTTTTCAGGCACAAACAATTATAGTCTATGGGGCCTGCAGGTATCTGGGATAACCACTTTTTATGCTGATTGGATTACTGTTTTTTGGGTCCCCAAAATGACCCGAGGAACAGAAACCTGAGCACAGGTGTGAACCTAGAGTAACAAATCAATATGTACCTATACAAAGTCATAATGCATGCAGTTCAACTGAAGAGTCCCTGAATTTCAGGCCACATTCATAATTCTGTACATGAGGAACTATTGCTAGTAGCATATACAATCACTCTCTTCTCTACAGTAGTATTATAGCATATTCACTCCAGCAAGTACAGTATAGTACAATAAGCATGACTAGAAATTCACCAAATCTTATACCCCTACAAGTAGGGATCAAGTTATACAACATACTGGTAGAGATTGACACTAAACCCCTGTAAAATCATTATGTCAGTATTTACAAAGTGCATTGACAGGCTTGTTAACAGATGATGTCGGATTTCTGGAAAAAGAGACAGTAATAAAAGTCCAACATACAATTAGTTGCCTAGCAATGGTTGTATGCGGTAATGCCAAAAAAACGAAGAATCTGTTTACAGCACGTTTGATCATATCCCACTCAGATATAATATGATAACACAGCAGCAAGCAGAATAAATCTCTCCAGTTATTTACTGTGCACAGTACTGTTCTCACATGACAAGTGGATAGATGGACAGAATTGTTTGGACACACTTGCATTGACCTTTATTAATTACTGTTAAAAATGAAAGATTTTAAAGCAGTTGCTGACACTGCCCAAATTGCCAAAAGTTGGGATACCTGAGAAGAAACCACCCTGTCGTTCAATCAGCCATATACAATAGTTTTCAAACTGGTGTCATGCGGCCACCTGATCGATAATGGCATCAATCATACAATTAATACCACCATCAAAATTAACAATTAAACTGCCTGATCAGGGGGGCAGTTTAGTTGTTCAAAAAACCATCCATGGCCAATCATACCAAACACTGATATTTCCAGCAGACTGAAACTATCCAGCATGAAGGCTCTGCTTTTAGCAGATTAAAGTCTACAGTTGGTTGGACACAAGTGAATCCTATACTACTGATATCCAGTTATCAAAGCATATCTCCAATATGCTTAAGGCATTCTAGCTCATTGTATGGATTATATGGGCTCATTTTCTACATTGTGTACAAATGAATATTGTTTGTACCAGGTTAAATAGAAGCATCTTACGATATCTTGAAGGTGGGTTCCATTATAATCTGATCAAAAGTCTAATGTGCAAAAAAGCATAAGGCAAAGTTAATAAAACTTTTTACAGTTTTCTTTTTAATCACTTGAGCAAAACCAGCCAGTGCCAGTGTTACTCAGGCTGTGAGAGAGGCCTATATGGTGAAACGGCAGTTTTATTTATGTGCTGTAAAAAAACGGAGTGAAAACTTGAATTGTCAGTAAACATGTCATTTCCAAAAAGTGACATACAAAGGTTAAGCATCCATTAGGATATGGTTCTGACAATATATAAGTAAAAGTTAGTGTTATGTTTTTGG
>NC_134269.1:132541667-132634167 GCF_031893055.1 Leptodactylus fuscus
AAACTAATGTTTTTGCCAGTCAAATTGCTGGATTCTCTTTTATTTATACACAATCATTTTATTAAAATGTACTCATTTGTTATTTCCTTCCATACTACACTAAATATTCCCACAATTCACAATGCAGTTAGGAAAGAATTATACTGGACGTGAATAATATATCATACTCATATTAATGTAACCTATTGGTAAAATGGAACTAATCGATGAGAGTAACAGATATTCCTCAACTATGCAAAAACATTTTTCTGCAATCTTATAAGAATAGTAAAATATCTTTCAATTTGCGTCTGTTTATTAACCCATTTATGCCGGTGGTTGAAATTTTTGAGTTGTTTGCTATGAGGCTACCGTTCCAATAATGGAACTCTAGGCATAAAAGTGTTAATCCATCAGGATCCATTTTTGCATATTCTAATGCTAACTTTTCCATAATGTCAATGATATTTTAAGCATTTCATCATTGTAGCATCCTACAATTATTTCTTTATATTATCTTAATTTTCTATGGTCTTTCTTGTGGTAGCAGCACATTACGTAGGTATTGATTAGAGATGAGCGAACACTAAAATGTCCGAGGTTGGAAATCCGATTCGAACAGCCGCACACTGTTTGACTGTTCGAATGGATTTTGAACCCCATTATAGTCTATGGGGGGAAATGCTCGTTTCAGGGGTACGCAAAATCGATAACATTATACTTACCAAGTCCACGAGTGACGGTCGGGCTGGATTCTCCTTGAACTCTTCTCCCGGCGCAGCGCCCCCGCGGCGTCTTCCGGCTGGAATTCACTCTGCCTAGGCATCGGGGCCTAGGCAGAGCCGACTGCGCATGCGAGGGCATGCCCGCGCATGCGCAGTCGGCTCTGTTTAGGCCGGATGCCTAGGCAGAGTGAATTCCAGCCGGAAGACGCCGCGGGGATGCTGCAAGGAGAAGACTTCTAAAGGCAAGAGAAGAACCAGCGTTGATTGGCAGAATGTATAGCATTCTGCCAATCAACGCTGGTTCTGCATCGAACCTCAAACTTCGAACAGCTAGTAGTGTTCGATCGAGTACAAGTATTTTGAATACCGTAGTATTCGATTGAACACTACTCACTCATCTCTAGTATTGATGTCATACATTATAGATCACATTGTCTATACATGTAATAGTACACTTGTCGAGGTCACCAATAGTTATTTTATTTAGCAGCCAGCCCTAGTGTGTTTTATTTTATTCCTCCTTTCTCATAGTATTTAGATGGGTTTTCCACAAGGTGTTTAAATACTTACTCCCTGGGATTCTAGTTGGAGTGTACCTCTGGTTTCTGAGCTGGTTCTGACCCAGGGGTTACATGATTTGAACTATTACCTGACATCTGAGTCCCTTATTCCTCCTCCCTCATGTTCATGGCTAGTTACTTGTATTGTGATTATAGACAGACTGGATGGTTATAATAGTAAATACAGCCCCCATAAACATGGTAGAAGTGGATCAACTCGGGTTCCAAGTACTGGTTGCAATCGTGCTCAAGAGTTGGAGCCAGCCTAGAAACTCTAGGTACAGTACAAATAAATTCAAGGGGAAGCAAGAATTTAAAGACTGCCTGGATTAGGGATAAAACATATAGAATTAGTACACATTCACACACAAACCAGAGCTCAACATGAAAGTTTGAAATTGTAATGTTTTGCCTGCTTGCAGAAGACAGATAGGCATATATTCATGTAAAATGTATATACATTTATATAGGATTCCTGGAAAGCATTGTCTAGGCATGTGAGTGCTACTTCTTTCACTTCTAACAGCCAGGCTACACCATGAAGTATGATTCGTTTTTCTAACTGCTCTGTCTGCTATTGGGGTCATATTTTTATCTTTTGTATTGTTTGATTTCTCCATAATCCATCTCATATTGCTGATCACTTAGTCACCTCTAAGAAGTCGTTTTGCTCATCCCACGGTATCACAATACATTTTCACTATTACTTTTTAACAACTGGTTTCATTGAAAGGATTCTAGTATTACAGGTAATGTAAAGTCCATTAGGTCAGGCTCTTCATAGCATGACATGCAGTAAATTACAAGTGCTTCAAGCAGCTCAGCGAATTACAGTTCATCACTTTGAAAGGTTTTTCACTGCAAGACTACAGATATCAGATCTGGCAGTTAGGATCCAATTAACACTTTGGTCAGAATAATCAGATTGCGTGTGTTAGACTTGTATAATTCATTTATTGCTTCCATGCATCTTCTGTCTGTAGGTAAATTTGTTGCTGTTGCTGGATTTCAATGGTTTGGGTGAAGACTCCTCTTAGCGCTGGATTATATATCAAGCTCTTCTGCACAGTGATAATGAACATCCCCTGTTCCAGCAATCTAGACCGGTTGTCCCGTAGATAGAGTAGCTTGAAAAATTGCATGTTTCATACTTTTGTGCCCTGATCAAGTCATTATTTATCTGCGGGAAGATGGCTTGCAGTTATCAGAAGCGTATTTGGTGTTAAGAGCGCACTTTTCTTCAGCGTGATCATTGTGTATGTTGCATATCAGGACTATATATCGTAAATGACATATGCAATGACATTTACATGTGTACTGTCATGCACAACCATTTCTTGCTACACTGGGCACATGCCTAGGACTGAATAAAAATCCTTTGATTTCCAAATCCTTTTAGAACATACACCAGTTATTCAGAATTACTAATAAGTGTCAGTATAGTGAATCCCTACTGAGAAAGCTGAAAACGTTATTTACTGAATAATAATGGAATAATAAAGTCATGCTATAACACTAGTACACTAATTCTAATACACTAGTGAACTACAGTAGATTGTAATATTGTAGGAGCATGACAATGACCTATGAAAATAGGTTTGCACATTCTAAGCATATTTCTTGGTAAGGTAAGGTCAGCTGTAATTAATCATCTTTTGTGTCATTACTCATTAATTTCACTACAATTATTCACTCAGCATAAGGGAACAATTAAAAATACTGCACTTCATTCACAGGTTCCCTAAGATCTAGCTATTACAAGAATCACTCATTTATGAGCTGAAGCAATTACTAGTACAGAACAGGGTGGGGAATTCAACTACCAAACAGGTGCCCACATGATGCGGTCAGCAAAATATAATGGGTGCACTGGGTAGATAGAAGGGCATCACTAAAATCACTCACGTATTGTATTAAGAGAGTACACATACATTAAATGGAGTCTGGACGTTGCCAACAGCACCAAGAGGTCAACCATGTTTGTTCCTTCTTATATGGAGTGTTTCTTTCATAAAAAGTCCGTGTAACTTCAAACTAGCAATGCTTCTATAGGATAATAGCTGAGGATTACAGTATCTGTATGCCTGTGTTTGAAATTAAAGGCAAACAAAGGCACAGAAGAGCCCCAGAGAAGTGTAGGGAGAACTATTAATTTATATTCCACGGCACTTTACAAATTGTAGGGTTTAAGTCCCGACAAAGTGAGGCATTACAGAGTAATAAATCAATTCCCGATAGGAGTGAGAGCCCTTCTTGCAAACCATTTTATAGTTCCATACAACTTGTGGGTTGTGGGCCCCCACTTCAGTAGATTTTACATTCCACTAAAGGCTAAGGCTCCACATAGGCTGCAGCAAGAAAGCACTGTGGGAAAAATTGTGGCGGAAAAACATTTCATTTTGTCCCACAGTGCGTTTCACATAAAGTGTACAGAGTTTTCCTCTGAAGGCTTTCTGCTTCAAATATACCTATAGAGTGTAGGATATAGGACAGTTTTGGAAATCGTATTTCCGCTGAGGGGATTTTTCTACAATGTGTCGACGGAATCCCAACCAATTTGCAGGGTCTGTAAAATGTAGCAGCTGTGGATTTTACGCCACGTGGGGCCCAACCAAAAGCAACTTTCATTGATTGACAACAGTGACATTTTAATGTGTAAATATAAAATAAAGGCTTCCATTAAAAAAAAAAAAAATACTGGCCAACAAAAAGCACAAGATCTGCTATATAGCAGCCAATAGGATTGCTGGTATCATGTTCAGACCCTTGTACTACAGAACAATTTTCTTTTCTAACCATCAGTTTGTATGTTTTTTTTATAGTTGTCAGCTGATTTTCTGGTCCTTGCCTTGTAGTCTTTCCATAACCAGTGAATATTGGCCCAAGCTTACTATTTGAGATACACCAAGAAAAAAAAATTGACAACTTGAGGTGCATTTCGGTGCACCATGACACATCTCAGCTCTTGCACCTAGCTCGCCACTTTTTTTAGTTAGTGGCCAGAGTGGGTTAGAAATGTAGGTGAGTCTGGGACCAGATTACTTCATGCTACAAAACTGGCGTGATTTATGTCATATGGGTTTCAAAGTCTCCCATTGATTTCAATGTGTAGCGCGCATAAGACCGGCACACATTGAAGTCTATGGGATTGTGTTTTACAGCGGTCACTTTGACACGTGTTTACGTGTTTGAATGAGCGGAGCGTAAACTCTGTGTGAAGGCTCCCTAAGAGGCTGAACACCTCCTGTAAGTTTGGTGAGTATATGCCTACTGAGAATGAAATAAGACTGGCATAAGAGACACCAGTCTTAATAAATCCCCCTGCCCCATTGTCCAATCTAAGGCATCATTCTTATGACCCATAAATTAGCATGTGATATTTTGTTTGACGGAAATGTTATAATCTATCCATTTCTGTATCAATTATGCAGTTTAGGATAATAGAAAATGAACATCTTAAATTTAGTAATGCATCATTTCAGTCTGTGTGCAAAGGGACATTTCACAATTTGGCATTTAAACAGTGTTTTTTGAGAAGTATATTTTTAAGAAATACCTAACGATGTGATACTTTTAGAAATAATGGTTACAGAACTGCATATAAAAGCAGTGGAAGAATTGAGTTATAAGCTAATGTGTGGTGAATAGCACTGTGCTAGTATTATTTGGCATAATACATCAATACATGTGTTTTCTAGATATTTCTCTACAAACAAAATGTACTTTTTATTTCTAAATAATGAAAAGGTGTAATAAATCTGAAAACACAAGCGGCTAGCAAGTTTCTATTCCTCAAATGGTTTGATTTCCGAGTGTTTGCAGTTCCTGTTGCATTTTGCTTGTACATGTTTGACTCATGCTGGCATACCTCATGAGTTACCAGCATGATACCAAGGCTTAACATTGCTTTTAACTAACACAGTCTTGAAGTTCTCATTCGTAAAATATCCAAGATGCTGGTATTATCCTGATTGAACATACAACAACTCTATTGTATATGTTTTACGATCACACAGTCATAGGAGTCCAAATATTAACAAAAAACAAAGTATGCATAAATGATAACAGACTATTAAGACTCTACAGGAATAAATAGAATCTTACACAGGTTTAGATAATTTGTTTTTTGCTATAAAAATATATTGGAGGTATCTACTTGTGGATGAAGTCACTGGTCTTTTTTGGGTAGCTCGTTCAGGTTTATAGAAGTCTACTCCTCTTGTGTACTATACAGTCTGTTTGCCTATAAACACTTGACTTCATGCCTGAGTGATCAGTTATGGATACAACCAAGTTATGAAACCAGATTGTTTCTAATGTCCTAGGACACCACAAAATCTTTTCTGTAAATGCAAAACACAATTAAAGTAGTTCTCTTATCCAGACAAAGCCTCTAGTAGTTAGAAAGGGGTCTTATTAATGTCCAAGAACCGCAACTACCACTTAACTTTTGTTTCTATGTAGACTAGACCATTAGGCTGAGACCACATGTTGCAGAAAAGCCGCATTTTTTTGCAAATTTCCTATGGTTTCTTGGGCCAAAGGCAGGAGCAAATAAAGTAGAAAGGATAATTGTATCCAAAATATTTCATTTAGTTTGAAGACACAATTAGCTAAAAAAAATAAAATAAAAAAATAACAGCAAAATTTGCAACAAAACTTCCCCCCAAAAAACACCACAACTTTTCCACAACATGCAGCTTCAGCTTAAAGGGGTTGTCCCATGATTTACTATTACAATTAACTATTGCAATCTTCTTATTAGAAGTGGACAGATTAAAAGACAATTTGAAGAATCACAAATTACTGGACAATAATAAAAGGACGGCTCTTATATTTACTCCCGGTTTCAAATAAAACAGTTTTTTTCGCTAACTTGGCCATGTATATACAGGTGAATCTTGTAATGTAACATAAATTTGCATAAGTAATTAAATTAAACGTCCAGCTACTCCTTCATTTACTTCCTGGAACATAGTACTCTAAAGCTAATCTTTAACGTATAATATACTTAAAGGGAACCTGTGAGGACAATTTACGACACAAAACCATCCACAGGTCCTTATAGACTTGGGGTTTGGTGTCCCAAATTGCTCTGTTACGGGGCAATCTGCAGCTGCATTAAAAAGTAAAACATTTTTATACTTAACTAGTGATGAGTCTCATTAGTCTCATCTGGTGCTCCTGACACCTGCACTCTTCCGTGAAGTCGGAGATGTACACCCCAGTTTCACTGCGCATGTGCCAGTGGTGCATGCACACTGATGCTGAGGTGTACCCTTCTGGCTTTACTGAAGAACTGCACCAATATGGGGAGTACAGAGGCAGGGTGAGCATAAAGCGTTTTTTTTGTTGTTGTTTGTTTTTTTTAAACCCCTGATCTATAATAAATTTCCCTCACAGATTCCCTTTCATAGTAGATTTTCTTTTTTGAAGGGGAAGGGGATGAGGGGGGGGGGGTTGTAAATTGATAACTAATCTATAAAAGCCTAAGCCTAATTCTGAACAATATAAATAAAATGTACAGTCACTAGACAATGGGCTGTAGGTTGTCCCTCTCTGCTGTATAATAATAGTGATGCCACCAGCTTTTGATGAAACCAGGTAGACTATCCTACAAGTAAAAAGTAATATGAGACTTTCTTGAAAATATTAGTTTATCCTTTTACATATACAGCACCACTCTGTGTATGTAATAGATATTATTTGTCCTACTTTTAGTAGTGCCTTAACTAAAACCCATGATGTGAGGTGTAAGGGATATTTTGTTTTTTATTTTTTTTTGTCTCTAGATTTTGAAGCCATACAAATTCCAAACTCTGCTCTCATGTATGCATTATTTCAGTGAAACCCCTTTCTACAGCATACATTGGTATAGTCCTTTGTAATGCATCTGTGGGCTAACAGAATAAAAGTAAATATAGTATAAGTCGTTTGAGCCCTGGCATTCAATAGGAAATTGTAAAACAGATCTTTATCAAAACTACTTTGCTTTGTGCGTATTTACATGGGACTCTGTCTCTAGGTAATGTTGTCATGCTGTTAAAAATTTTTTAATATACATAAGACTTACATCTCGGGGGGACATAATGATGAAGCGATGATGTAGCAATACTTATGTGCTTCAAAATACTACTATTAACTGGAAATGTATCGAATTTTCAAAGGTTCACATGACCTGTGTGAAGGTGGTCAGAGGACTGATACCTTGTTTAATCCATAGGTTTTATTTCACAGGACTAAGAACGGACCATCCTTTTTCCCTTTAAAGACAGGGGACTGCACTGATATATAAAGATGTATAAACTAAATTTTATTTACTCCGACACCCCTGTAAATCAGCTGATTGAAGGGGCTACAATTCAATTCTATAGTCTCTTCCTTGTGACTTTTCTGCAGCTTACGCTGGGTTCACACTAGCGCCTGGACTCCGTTCTGAGCTTTCAGTCTTCTGCATGCAGAAGACGGAAAGCTGTCAGACCGGGTCTGGCCGTGAGCGCCGGTGAGCGTTTTATGCTCTCCGCCGCAAAACCATTTTTTTTAAAAACCGGACAGAGTACTGCATGTCCGACTCTGCGTCCGGTTTAAAAAAAAAAAAAAAACAGTTTTGTGGCGGAGAGCATAAAACACTCACTGGGGCTCACGGCCGGACACCTTTCAAACCCATTCAAATGAATGGGTATGAAAGAGTCCTGCAGCTTTCCGTCTCCTGCTCTGTTTTCTGCAGGAAACAGAAACCTGTATGAACGGAGACCGGGCGCAGATGTGAACGAGCCTTTAGCCCCATTCATGTGAATGGGAATAACCTGGAATAAAAGTAATATCTGTTCTGAATGTCTGATGGATGTGCCTGATATATGATATAAGAAAGAGAATACAGTGTTTGCCCTTTAATCAGATAATTGTGGGGGGAAGGGGGTGATGTGAATAGAACCCCGACCAATCTTATATTGATGACCTATCCTAGGGATAAGTCATGAATATTAACGTCTCAAGAGATGGGCAAGGTAACATAATACAAATGTTATTAGTGCCAATAAATTGACAAAGGATTAACAATTTCACAAGTTACATTTACACAATGAACTTTTTTCCATTCTGACTTCTTCTCCAGAAAGTCATCTGAAATAATAGAGCTGAAATCTGATTGGTCTGTAACAACTTGCCTTTTCCCTTGCACTAGTTTTGATATAACTTCCCTCTCTGTCTAACAGAAAAAGTCAACAGGTTTCGGTAGAGAGAAACCTGAGAATCTTATGTCTCTGATGCTTTATTATTGTAGCCAGAAGCCTCCAAGAAAAGAAAATACTGTGATGTGAAATGTTTTGATGAATCTGACATTGGTGCATACAGTGTAATAATATTATAATTCTTGCTAGCATATACATTAGTAACCTGTTTATGCAATACGTTCCAAAGTCCTCTGCTAACAGCTCTATAGCTATATGAAAATAGTTTCAAATATTCCTAAACAGAATTTAGTACTATGCCAATCCTTTCAAAATGCATGCTCTAGAATTTCACAGTAGATGCATTTCAAGTGTTAGCAATAGTTTATAAACTGAATGAGGTTAACATAGTCAATTACTGACAATGTTCAGTCTCCAATCAATAAAGCTATTCGTTATAAGAAAAACTTAATCCAGACAGACATTTATGTACAAGGTACAGCATTTGAGAGTTCTATAAATCTAATGTATGAGATTATGGAGATTACAATGCCAATCAATTACATAACTATAGTCAACATAGGAGGGCTATGAAATCATAAACCAAATAAAAAGTAAAAATTGTAAGAGATCTTTAGAAAATCGAATTGTGACTTAAAGAAAAATGTCCATTTGTAAAACATACTCATATCCTTCTTTAATATTCAACACTCTCAGGCTGGTCTTACACAACCATATTGGTTTTACGGTCTGCAAGTTGCTGATCAGCAACACTACTATTTTACTCCAAATAGACATTCCGCAGATGCTCGTGTCCTGCCGCACGCGCCCATAGAGTTCTATGGTCGAGTCCATGCAGTGCCATGAATTCACGGCCTTTGCGGACCTGCTGTATTCAGAGCGGACCTCGGTCATGGCAGGGAACACCACAGTTAAAATATCCGGTGGTGTAAGAGGTCGCACTGAATATAATGTGTCCGCAAATGGTCCGCAATTGAAAACCCGCAATTGCGGACCATTTGCGTACTTAAATTATGGTTGTGTAAGACCAGCCTTAAGCATGTCTAAGATAATAGTCCTCATTTTCACTTAAAAAAGATCCCATACATATTAAAAGCTGACAGTTCAATCAGAATATGGTATTTCTGAGAGATTCCATTTTTCCCAAAAAAGCTATGCTTCTAGGGTCAATAGATATTGAGAATGAAAATATCCTGCATAGAGATGAGCGAACAGTGTTCTATCGAACACATGTTCGATCGGATATCAGGGTGTTCGCCATGTTCGAATCGAATCGAACACCACGTGGTAAAGTGCGCCAAAATTCGATTCCCCTCCCACCTTCTCTGGCGCCTTTTTTGCACCAATAACAGCGCAGGGGAGGTGGGACAGGAACTACGACACTGGGGGCATTGAAAAAAATTGGAAAAAGTCATTGGCTGCCGAAATCAGGTGACCTCCATTTTAGACGAATAGTGGATTTCAAATCCGGGTCATATGAGAATGTGAACTTTGTGACTATGAGACAGGGATAGCTGTACAGGCAGGGATAGCTAGGGATAACCTTTATTTAGGGGGGAATGTTATTAAAAATAACTTTTTGGGGCTCTATCGGGTGTGTAATTGTGATTTTTGTGAGATAAACTTTTTCCCATAGGGATGCATTGGCCAGCGCTGATTGGCCGAATTCCGTACTCTGGCCAATCAGTGCTGGCCAATGCATTCTATTAGCTTGATGAAGCAGAGTGTGCACAAGGGTTCAAGCGCACCCTCGGCTCTGATGTAGCAGAGCCGAGGCTGCACAAGGGTTCAAGCGCACCCTCGGCTCTGATGTAGGAGAGCCGAGGGTGCACTTGAACCCTTGTGCACCCTCAGCTCTGCTACATCAGAGCCGAGGGTGCGCTTGAACCCTTGTGCACACTCTGCTTCATCAAGCTAATAGAATGCATTGGCCAGCGCTGATTGGCCAATGTATTCTATTAGCCTGATGAAGTAGAGCTGAATGTGTGTGCTAAGCACACACATTCAGCTCTACTTCATCGGGCTAATAGAATGCATTGGCCAGCGCTGATTGGCCAGAGTACGGAACTCGACCAATCAGCGCTGGCTCTGCTGGAGGAGGCGGAGTCTAAGATCGCTCCACACCAGTCTCCATTCAGGTCCGACCTTAGACTCCGCCTCCTCCGGCAGAGCCAGCGCTGATTGGCCGAATTCCGTACTCTGGCCAATCAGCACTGGCTAATGCATTGTATTGGCTTGATGAAGCAGTGCTGAATGTGTGTGCTTAGCACACACATTCAGCTCTACTTCATCGGGCTAATAGAATGCATTGGCCAGCGCTGATTGGCCGAATTCCGTACTCTGGCCAATCAGCACTGGCTAATGCATTGTATTGGCTTGATGAAGCAGTGCTGAATGTGTGTGCTTAGCACACACATTCAGCTCTACTTCATCGGGCTAATAGAATGCATTGGCCAATCAGCGCTGGCCAATGCATTCTATTAGCGTGAACTGAGTTTGCACAGGGGTTCTAGTGCACCCTCGGCTCTGCTACATCAGATTGCTACATCTGATGTAGCAGTGCCGAGTGTGCATCAGATGTGTAGTTGAGCAAAACTGACTCAGCACTGCTAAGTCTGCATTCGCATAGGAATGCATTGGCCAGCCTTCGGCCAATCAGCGCTGGCTCTGCCGGAGGAGGCGGAGTCTAAGGTCGGACCTGAATGGAGACTGGTGTGGAGCGATCTTAGACTCCGCCTCCTCCAGCAGAGCCAGCGCTGATTGGCCGAATTCCGTACTCTGGCCAATCAGCACTGGCTAATGCATTGTATTGGCTTGATGAAGCAGTGCTGAATGTGTGTGCTTAGCACACACATTCAGCTCTACTTCATCGGGCTAATAGAATGCATTGGCCAATCAGCGCTGGCCAATGCATTCTATTAGCGTGAACTGAGTTTGCACAGGGGTTCTAGTGCACCCTCGGCTCTGCTACATCAGATTGCTACATCTGATGTAGCAGTGCCGAGTGTGCATCAGATGTGTAGTTGAGCAAAACTGACTCAGCACTGCTAAGTCTGCATTCGCATAGGAATGCATTGGCCAGCCTTCGGCCAATCAGCGCTGGCTCTGCCGGAGGAGGCGGAGTCTAAGGTCGGACCTGAATGGAGACTGGTGTGGAGCGATCTTAGACTCCGCCTCCTCCAGCAGAGCCAGCGCTGATTGGCCGAATTCCGTACTCTGGCCAATCAGCACTGGCTAATGCATTGTATTGGCTTGATGAAGCAGTGCTGAATGTGTGTGCTTAGCACACACATTCAGCTCTACTTCATCGGGCTAATAGAATGCATTGGCCAATCAGCGCTGGCCAATGCATTCTATTAGCGTGAACTGAGTTTGCACAGGGGTTCTAGTGCACCCTCGGCTCTGCTACATCAGATTGCTACATCTGATGTAGCAGTGCCGAGTGTGCATCAGATGTGTAGTTGAGCAAAACTGACTCAGCACTGCTAAGTCTGCATTCGCATAGGAATGCATTGGCCAGCCTTCGGCCAATCAGCGCTGGCTCTGCCGGAGGAGGCGGAGTCTAAGGTCGGACCTGAATGGAGACTGGTGTGGAGCGATCTTAGACTCCGCCTCCTCCAGCAGAGCCAGCGCTGATTGGCCGAATTCCGTACTCTGGCCAATCAGCACTGGCTAATGCATTGTATTGGCTTGATGAAGCAGTGCTGAATGTGTGTGCTTAGCACACACATTCAGCTCTACTTCATCGGGCTAATAGAATGCATTGGCCAATCAGCGCTGGCCAATGCATTCTATTAGCGTGAACTGAGTTTGCACAGGGGTTCTAGTGCACCCTCGGCTCTGCTACATCAGATTGCTACATCTGATGTAGCAGTGCCGAGTGTGCATCAGATGTGTAGTTGAGCAAAACTGACTCAGCACTGCTAAGTCTGCATTCGCATAGGAATGCATTGGCCAGCCTTCGGCCAATCAGCGCTGGCTCTGCCGGAGGAGGCGGAGTCTAAGGTCGGACCTGAATGGAGACTGGTGTGGAGCTATCTTAGACTCCGCCTCCTCCAGCAGAGCCAGCGCTGATTGGTCGAGTTCCGTACTCTGGCCAATCAGCACTGGCCAATGCATTTCTATGGGGAAAAGTTAGCTTGCGAAAATCGCAAACTGACAGGGATTTCCATGAAATAAAGTGACTTTTATGCCCCCAGACATGCTTCCGCTGCTGTCCCAGTGTCATTCCAGGGTGTTGGTATCATTTCCTGGGGTGTCATAGTGGACTTGGTGACCCTCCAGACACGAATTTGGGTTTCCCCCTTAACGAGTTTATGTTCCCCATAGACTATAATGGGGTTCGAAACCCATTCGAACACTCGAACAGTGAGCGGCTGTTCGAATCGAATTTCGAACCTCGAACATTTTAGTGTTCGCTCATCTCTAATCCTGCACAATTAAGACATAGAGATACAGTAAGCCCAAATTATGCTAGAGTATGCACACATCTAGTTCTCATGCAAAGCTTAAAGGATCTTCCCATCTAGTCAAGCTATGCTCCATCCATCCACATAAAAGGATATAACTTACAGACAAATGAGGGTTTGACTGTCCATATCCCTACCAATCACAAGAATGGGGGAGTTTTGCCACCTATTCTGACTGGAGCAGTGGTTGGACATTGCACACACTGCTCTGTTGTTTTCAATGTAAGTGCTGAAGATAGCCAAGTGCTGTAGCTCAGATACCTCCATCATACTGAATGAATGGAGAGGTGCATGCTCTGTCCAACCACTTTAATGCATGTGATATACCTTAAACAGATGCCTGCTGTACACAGTATCAGTCACCATAGGGTCCTATTGTAAAATAAGGTATGTATTTAACATACACTATAGACTTTTTTGCTGGATTTCACAGGATGAAAAGTGTAGTACCCCTGGCATAACTGTAGAAGTTGTGACTGGTGGAATAAAACAGAGAGAATCACAGGTCACCATCATTGCACAAAGACTTAATTAATTGCACAAAAATTAAACCTTTTAACTTCTTACCGACATCCACCATAATAGTTCAGCAGATGTCAGGTACTTAAATATGATGACTACTCAGGAGCTTATCCTAGGCTTCTGCCATTTTGGGGAGGATCAATGGTTCCCGGAAAAAAATCAGGGGCTGGTGATCCATTGCCATGACAGCCAGGAGCCTGTTAAAGGTTCCCAGGCTTGTCTGGCATTAACTTCTAATACTGGATGCTTTATGCATTGTAATGTATTGCATTAGTGATCAGACCCCCTGGGGTTAAAGACCACTAGGGGCTCTAATAATTACAGTAAGTAATAAAAAATAAAGAAAAATGTAGACCATAACAGACTTTTAAAATAAGAAAAGTAAATAAATAAACATGCATATTAGGTATCTGAAAAAGCACAGTTTACAAAAAAAAATTCCCATATGGTGAATGCCATAGCAAGGGGGAAAAAAAAAAAAAAAGATTTGAATAACGTGATCATAGTAATAATATACATCCCCCAAAATAGTATAACTAAAAAGTATATCTTGCCCTACAAAAAAAGAGATTCACTATACCTCCTTGCACACGGAAATATATATTATATATATTAAAGTTACAGGTGCAAGAACAGGGGGGAAAGTTTTTATGAACATATAAATTGCATATTACTATGTAACATATTCCCAGAATCGTACCAACCCTTAGAATGTAATTTTGGCTGCAAAGTGAACATCAAAAAAACAAATCCCATATGAAAGTCACACAGATGCAGTTTTTACCAGTATAGTGCACAGAATATTAAATGGTACCACAACAAAGTATAATTTGTTCCACAAACATGAAGTGCTCATATCACTCTGGTAATTGAAAAATAAAAAGATTATAGAGTATGGGAGACAGGGGGTCAAAAACGAACATCGAAAAATGGCTGTGTCATGATGCCAGAGGTAGTAGTTGCCCAGCATATAGTCAAAAGGGAATTCTTTGGAGGGAGGTTGTGGCACAAAAGGGGTCACAATTTCTGGGGGCATGCACTGACTTTCTCTATGTAAATGATGGAAAGCTTGCATGAATAGACATATTGTAGTCTTCAGTCTAGGCTGAAATGTACAGTTGGGACGTGGCTGATGGTTATAAGGAAAAGTTCCGCAGCGGGCCTAAGTTGAGTTTTTGCATGGTGATATATTTGGTGCATTTTAGACTATCTTCTCTAAGTTATACCTCCTATTAGTTAGCTTACATTTTCACATCTTAAACCATGCCCACTTGTCATATAAACTATGTCCCCTAGTTGGGTAAATGGCCTAAAATTAGATGTGACATTGTGTGCCTAAAATAGGCTAAAATAGTAAATCCACCCTCCAATATTGTGTGTGATTGTCATAAAGATGTAAACTAGACTATGCAATTTTTTGTAAACCGTGTTGTCAATTAATTTGACGTAATATTGCAATGTGATAAATGTTACATTTTTATCTCTACTGTCAAAATGCAACTAACTCTAGATTATTTGTTGAGTCACAATCAGTAGATAATGGCATTCAAGTAAAAAAAAAAGAAAAAAAAAATCACTTTCCCTGCAAATGTAATACACTCAATACCCCCTGCAAATTACACTGGCTGCATCGTGCAAACCACATATTAACTAATTAAAAATTAATTTGCCATCATTTCTAGTAATAAATATAAATTAGATGCAGCTAATTACTGCTGAAAATAATTTCATCTATGATGGTGTTATGTCTCTAAGTAAGCAATGAAAATCTGTATCATTTAACAATACCAAAACTGAACATTGAAACATGGCCAAATCATAATTACACTGAAATATGCACACATTACAAAAAAATATTCAGTTGATTGTCTTCGAAATTCTCTATACACAGAAAGTGTCACACAATGAACATTTGAAATGTAATACATTTCCTAATTGCACTAACTAATTTAGTCATAGTCTCTACTACCAAAGAATAGTAAACTACTATAGTTTAGCTGAAAATAAGAATAAGAACCCCTTCCCAGTACCCAAACAACTAACATGGTTAAAATTGTAGCAAAAGCCTCAATATCTCTGTAAATGTTATACTCAATATACTCAAGGGACCCAAAGACCCCTCCACAGATATCAGTACTTGTATGGCACAGAATTTGGATTTAGGCTCAAGAACTGCTTACATTGAAATATAGCTGATAAATGAGAAATATTCAACGTATTACAATTTTTATAGTAAAAGGAAAATGTTTGTTTTGGTACCGTGTTAGCCAGTGGTTATAAAATATAAAAAACAAAAAAAACTTTGCAAGTCTTCAGTAGGTGATACCTTTTTTAATGGCTAACTCATAATGATGACAGAATATGACGTTTCGAAGCTTTCCTCTGAGCTTCTTCTTCAGATATATTCAGATTATATCTGAAGAAGAAGCTCAGAGGAAAGCTTCGAAACGTCATATTCTGTCATCATTATGAGTTAGCCATTAAAAAAGGTATCACCTACTGAAGACTTGCAAAGTTTTTTTTGTTTTTAATTTTTATAGTATTTTTTATTTAATTTATCTTTTAACAATTCTGACTTTCCCTGAATTAATATTCTGTTGCATCTCTTAATGGACCTATCCAAAGTAACCTGAAAATCCACCTTTTCAGGAAAACCTACAAAGTACAGTAACCCCACTGACACTAAAATATCTATTCAGTGGCTTCCACCCTCATCTATTACCTTTGTCCCCCTTTTCCTTTGTTTTGTAGGTTAAGTCCTCATAAATAGGGTCTCTCTTTCACTAATCCAGTCTGTTAGTCATTCAGGACACATTTATTGTACTTATTTTTTGCTTTATGTTATATATCTGAACATGTTTAATAGGTTCATAATCCTGCTTTGAAATGAATAATAATGCTAATAATGAGAGATGAGCGAACACTAAAATGTTCGAGGTTTGAAATCCGATTCGAACAGCCGCTCACTGTTCGACTGTTCGAATGGGTTTCGAACCCCTTTATAGTCTATGGGAGGAAATGCTCGTTTCAGGGGTACGCAACATTCGATCAAATTCTACTTACCAAGTCCATGAGTGAGGGTTGGGCTGGATTCTTCTCCCTGCGCAGTGTCCCACGCGTCCTCTTCCGACCTTGAATTCACTCTGCTAGGCATCGGGCCTAGGCAGAGCCAACTGCACATGCGCGGGCATGCACAGTCGGCTCTGCCCAGGCCCGATGCCTAAGCAGAGTGAAATCAGAGCTGGAAGAGGACGCGGGACACTGCGTAGGGAGAAGACTTCTAAAGGTAAGAGAAGAACCAGCGTTGTTTGGCAATGTATAGCATTCTGCCAATCAACGCTGGTTCTGCATTGAATCCTAACTTCGAACAGCTAGTAGTGTTCGATCGAGTACGAGCATCTCGAATACCGTAGTATTCGATCGAATACCTACTCGATCGAATACTACTCGCTCATCTCTACTAATAATGATAACAAAAATAAAGACATTCAGTGAAAATATATTTATGCAGATTTAAAGGGGCAGTCCAATTAGGATAAGTCTTATTAAATAGTGTGTAATTTCTCATTTCCTCTACATGGTTGTTTCAGGTAAAAGAAATATGGATGCTGGCAATATCCAGATGCATGACTTCCTATATACAGTTCTTGGTTTTGAGCAATAAAAAGGGATCCTCATCAGATCTTTGTTCTTCATAATAGATGCATAATCCATATCGCAGCTTGTCTTGGATTTTCCTGTACAAATTTAGTTTGTCATAGTTGGGGTAGGGCCACAAAGGCATGTGCCCCAACATGTGCCACTTATATATCTTTATTTAAAAAAATAAGGGCATTGAACAGACAAAGTCTAGCTACAGCTTTGCATATTTGGTATATACTATATAAAGCCTAGTACAATAGTAAAATCAAGTTCAAACACATGTATAATTAGTATATAAGAATTCTCCTCTTTGCTTGTTTATCCTCATTTCCTCCTTTGCCTATTAAACTCTACATTCTCTTTACCACACTCAAGAGGATGTTCATGTTATATAAAGAGAGTCTGTCAGCAGAAAGTTGGCTATAAGCCAAACCACAGTACTTTGTAGAGGAAATTCTACCTTTTCCAAATATGCCTCTATCATTCTGCTTTGGAGACCAATTTTCATGTAAACTAGTGTTTTATTCATATGCAAATAAGGGGATCATACTTTGCCTGAGTATCTAGAGCTAGGATAAAATACCAGGCAAGCTAAGGGATGCCTCCAAAGCACTTTTCCCTCATTTACATATGAATACAATGTTGATTTTTGTAAACTGTAAAATCACCTTTACAAGGTACTGGGATTAGATTTTGAAAACAATTTACTGCCGAAAGTTTCATTTTAGTGATGTTTAGGGAGTTGGTGATTATTAAAAACCATTTTAAAACGCTCTATGTACTGTACAAAAATACCATACTCGGCTCAGAGATCCCACACAGATTATTAGAACATCTAGTCAAAGCAGATGTCCCGCAGCAGCATAGCCAGATCTTCATGAATTGTGGATAGCATTCTTTTTTTAATTGGCCACTACCTATTGGATTATTGCAATCGGTAGTGGTCGATAATTTACTCAACGGTTCACGTTCCTGTGCACCTGTCAGGCCGCCTATAGGCAGCACTGTACACTGGGTCATAATGCTGAAGAACACCAGGATATTATGTTTTGTGGGCTAGTAAGTCACATTACATGACATAACTTTGGTCTGTCTTCAACCGGAAGGTTCCCAGAACTCTATAACTGGTAAGTTCTGTGTACTTTCTGGCCATAAACAGAACAAACAGCTATAGAGGTCATAGCAGTCTTCCTTGTGACTGACCCCTAAAGCAGGGGCCACCTCCCCACACAATTTTCTTCAGGTTAAGGGAATTGAATACCTATCGGCAAAGTACTGATCTGGCACCCACTGTGGACCTCTTTTAATGTCCTTCCAGCCATGCTGACTCCAGCTTTATGGTATTGCTTGTAGCACCATAGCACAAGTAACAGATTCACAGCTGGGCGCCACATCAGCGCTTTACAGGAAGAAGAGGTAAGTATGAAATTCACCAGAATTATGTTCCCAGACTAAATATGATGGGATTTGGGTTGGGAGAACGATTACCTGTGGGGGTCACTGATATCTATGTGGGAGGGTCAAATAGGACACTATTACCTATGGGGGGTTGTTATCTATGGGGGAAGATAATTAGGACACTATTACCTGTAGGGGGAGATAGTTAAGACACTGTTATTTATGTGTATTAACAATATGTTAACATTAGCCTTAAGGTTGCCTTCAACAGGCTATAAATGTAACTACACCTAACTAGCATATCTATGTATGCCCTTTGAAGACAGCTATAAGGCTGAAGTGGCCCTTGGCAAAACTGAGTTTGACACCCCTGATTTAAGGCATTGTTCCTACATGGATTTAAAAAAAGGCATGCTCTGCTCCTACATCCACACCACTCCCAATCCAATGCTTCTTGGTTCCTGGCTAATGTATATTTCTTGGTCCAGTGGTGATGTGTAGATACAGGACAAGTATATGGCTGCAGAAGTCTAATATCCACAAGGCGAGAATGTAAAGACTACTGGGGAGTGAGCAGCTTGAGAATGAGAACAGAAGGGAATCAATAAAAAGTGCACAACATGCAAGTACAAAAGGAAGTTGTACCTGACATATTGGACTTTAAGATACAGTGCGTGCGTGTGTTTGTGTGTGAATAAACCACACATCCCTTTGTATGCAGGTATGAAGTACATTTGCCGTGTTCCTAGGTTATACACTCACCGGCCACTTTATTAGGTACACCATGCTAGTAACGGGTTGGACCCCCTTTTGCCTTCAGAACTGCCTCAATTCTTCGTGGCATAGATTCAACAAGGTGCTGGAAGCATTCCTCAGAGATTTTGGTCCATATTGACATGATGGCATCGCACAGTTGCCGCAGATTTGTCGGCTGCACATCCATGATGCGAATCTCCCGTTCCACCACATCCCAAAGATGCTCTATTGGATTGAGATCTGGTGACTGTGGAGGCCATTGGAGTAGAGTGAACTCATTGTCATGCTCAAGAAACCAGTCTGAGATGATTCCAGCTTTATTGTGGTCATAAAGGGATGGACATGGTCAGCAACAATACTCAGGTAGGCTTTGGCGTTGCAACGATGCTCAATTGGTACCAAGGGGCCCAAAGAGTGCCAAGAAAATATTCCCCACACCATGACACCACCACCAGCAGCCTGAACCGTTGATACAAGGCAGGATGGATCCATGCTTTCATGTTGTTGACGCCAAATTCTGACCCTACCATCCGAATGTCGCAGCAGAAATCGAGACTCATCAGACCAGGCAACGTTTTTCCAATCTTCAATTGTCCAATTTCGATGAGCTTGTGCAAATTGTAGCCTCAGTTTCCTGTTCTTAGCTGAAAGGAGTGGCACCCGGTGTGGTCTTCTGCTGCTGTAGCCCATCTGCCTCAAAGTTCGACGTACTGTGCGTTCAGAGATTCTCTTCTGGCTACCTTGGTTGTAACGGGTGGCTATTTGAGTCACTGTTGCCTTTCTATCAGCTCGAACCAGTCTGGCCATTCTCCTCTGACCTCTGGCATCAACAACGCATTTCCGCCCACAGAACTGCCGCTCACTGGATGTTTTTTCTTTTTCTTACCATTCTCTGTAAACCCTAGAGATGGTTATGCGTGAAAATCCCAGTAGATCAGCAGTTTCTGAAATACTCAGACCAGCCCTTCTGGCACCAACAACCATGCCACGTTCAAAGGCACTCAAATCACCTTTCTTCCCCATACTGATGCTCGGTTTGAACTGCAGGAGATTGTCTTGACCATGTCTACATGCCTAAATGCACTGAGTTGCCGCCATGTGATTGGCTGATTAGAAATTAAGTGTTAACGAGCAGTTGGACAGGTGTACCTAATAAAGTGGCCAGTGAGTGTATATGATTACTTTTTTTTAACGATAGATAGATAGATAGATAGATAGATAGATAAATAGATAGATAGATATTAGGCAAGATAAGGTAAAATAGATAATTTCATAACATTTAATTTAGTAATATAAAAAAGTCAGATTATCTAAAGTATATATATATATATATATATATATATATATATATATATATATATATATATATATATCAGAAATGGTAGAAAGACTGAAATCATAAATAGTAGATCTGGTAGTCAAACAAGTTTTTTGATTCAAATAAGAATGTGGCAGTGTCGCTTCATGTAAAATATAATGTACGCTATAGGATAGCTTTGACCTTTTATGAATAGTTCTTCATAACAAAAAAAAAAAATCTCACATCTGTTTCCAATCTCATTACATGTCTTATTTGTATAACCTTATTTTTTAAAGGTTGAATTTTTAAATTAAATGTGAATGTCCAGGTTGCACTCAGACACCGCAGTGAGCACAGTTTATTTATTTGATTTTGCTCAACAATACAGTCTTTGCTGCTAAAATGACACTGTCAAGAGCAGCAGCTCACATGTAAATAACATCTTGTGACACAGACAGTATATCTAATTTAGAAGATGGCACATCTCACATCTTAACATGAATTATTTACAATTCAGAATAAATATGTTAAAATAACATCTTGTTAGGTCTGTATTTTGCAGTAATTTACAGAAAGGACCGTAAAGTCAAGACAAGAATTAGAATATTAGTTATAAATAAATTAGAATATCATTTGGACTAACGATAGAGATAGATAGATAGATAGATAGATAGATAGATAGATAGATAGATAGATAGATAGATAGATAGATAGATGAAGCTGCCAACAATTGTATTATTTTACAGATCGGTCTTCTGAACTTGGATGAAATAATACAGTAGTGTATATAGTAGTATTCTTGGACATGTGCTGGTTTATTAGAACATCTACTCTAGGAAGATAATTTAAAGTATTGTTCCTACAGAATAATTGTGATACACTGAATCTTGTCAATTACAAAATAGTGCATCAATACAGATTTTTATGTTATAGTTATAATGTACCATATATACTTGAGTATAAGCTGGATTTTTTTCAGCACATTTTTCATGCTGAAAAAGCTCTCCTCGGCTTATACACGAGTCAGGGTCCACGGAGCACAGACAACTCGAAGGACCTGGAAGGGGGAGGTCCTTTAGTGCTACTGCTCTGTGATTGGTTTTCATGAGGTCACATGACTGTGATGTCATCAAAGGTCCTGTAGCCACTGGTATGTAACATCTGCAGATAAGGTAGAGTCTAAATCCTAGTAGCTTCGCCCACACCAGAGTCCGATCACATGTTCATGACGTCATCAGAGGTCCTTTAGCACACTAGGATTTAGCATCTACCCTGCAGATGAGTGGCCAGGATTCATTGTGTCTTATGGAAGATGTCTGTTGTATGAAGGAGAGGAAGCTACAGTAAAGTCAAACACACAGGCACCTTCCTTTAGTTACTCTGCCTATTAATGTCAGGAATTTGGGGTTATTAATTTAGTTTCAGTAACTCCATGTGCCTCACATTAATAATAGTTAACCCCATCATGTTCCTCACATGTTCCCCTGTGTGCCCCATATAAGGGTTACTAATATGTGAGACACATGGGGGTACTAATAAAGGACCTTAATTATGAAGATACCTTATTACCTCCATATGTCCCACATATCAGTAACTCTTATGTGAGGCACACAGGGGGTTAATGTGAGGGACATGATGGGGTTAACTGCTATTACTATGAGGCACATGGAGTTACTAAGCTGCAATGCACATGACCAGACTTTTTATCAGCAATGGTGGATTTCCCCTCCTTGGCTTATACTCGAGTCAATAAGTTTTCCCAGTTTTTGTGGTAAAATTAGGGGTCTCGGCTTATATTCGGGTCAGCTTATACTCGAGTATATACGGTAAGTAATAAGTTTCTGTATTTTTTTGATAATTGGTAACATCCATACAAAATAGCCATTTAGAAATCAGTATACAGAAACTCTAAACAGTGATAGTATATGGATCTGGGAGGTTCTGTAGGTGAGGGGCACTTTGTATTTTCCCCTAAGCACACCATTGTATGTCTCACATGAGCTACTGCTGTTCTTTCTGAATTAATCCAACACGAAGTACTAACTGCTCGGAGCACTCAGGCGTGGATTCTGGGAATATCTAGTTATTACCAGATTATTAGCAAACTGCCTAGTTTATAATTTCTCACAGTTACTGATATAACAAATGCTAATTTGACTCACCAAATGTTAACTTGACATCCAAATCAAGTTAAATAGGCTCTGTTTCAACAAACTTTGCATAAATTAATAGTATAGGTAATTAAAAAAAACAAAAAAAAAACAACAACAACAACTTTGTATTATTTCTTAGATCTGTGATAAACAACCCTTTCAACTCTTATCGGGCTGCTTGTCTGCTCTATCCCTCTGCAAATCATTTCTATATGAGAGGCTGAAGGTCACACGACTCATCTCTATAGAAGTCTATGGAGAGGGAAGGAGGGAGAAGTGACCAGAAGATAAAGAGGACTGAACTCCACTCCATTCCATCCAAATTACCGGGAAAGTAATGAGTGAGACCCGGAAAGGTCAGAATGGCGTACATTTGGCCAAGGCCCTTCCTTGCTCCACATTATCACCCATTTATGCCAGAAAACTTTCAGAGATGGATAATAAATTATCCCTACTGAGAGCAGTGTAGCTAGTTCCAAAAGTTCAGAAAGATGTAAAAACTACAGATGCAGAGAGGAAAATTAGTTAATAATGAAAAACTAAGTCTTCGTGACCATACTTTAAAACCATGATTAGTATTAATCGCAACAATTTTCCTAGAATTTTTATTTAGATTCAGTTACCAATAGCATATTTTATGGTAGGTTATGATATTATATTTATGTAATGTTCTTATATTTTCTATAATCTATTTCCTTACAGGACTTAAGGCTAATGTAAGGTTTATATACAGTAGTTAGGAATAGAATTATGACTGGTAAACTTAATGCATAAACTATATCACTTGTGTGTGAACCTTACCTATAAATGACCCTGTTTATTTCATCAATTCCATTATCTACTCACTCACATTCCAAAAATAAAACAGGCAAAGATTGAATATCCAAAATGTTAACAATCTCCCAGAATATATAATGGTGTTTGACACTAGAGGGCATCTAGAACAACGTCACCACTTTCCCTCTAATACATTATTTCTTAATTTGATCTGCCTTTAATCAGGTGTGAAGACCTCATCGACTTTGACATCAGGTAAGAAATGTTGCCTCATATATTATGGCTATAATACTTGTTGACCTTAACAGATAGAATGATCAAACAGACTGTGCATGTCAAATTGCTATGTAAGCTACTAGAAAAAAAAAAAACACATTTTCATTTCAAACTATTTGCTAACAGCATGGTGGTACCCTTCTAACCTTATTTGGCACTAGAGCATAATTAGATACACAGGGGTGTGACTCCAATTGAAGGTGTTGGCATTGTAACACTCTGTGAAAATATTAACTATGAGGTTAACTCTGATTTTCTCTTCTTTAATTAAATGCACATGGTACTAATGAGGTAACCCACTGTTCCTTGATAGCACTAATTAGCTAAGAGAAGAGTACACTCTCACACTGCAATTTAAACCTAAAAATAAGGTTGAAATATGCTAATTGCTAGCAATTTAAAACAGTACAAGTTGAAGAACTAGTCATAATAATGGAAATGGGATGCTTTGCAGCTAGGCAGCTGAAAGTTTAGTTAAATAATAACAAAGCTGCCACTGACAATTTCATCAACAGAAAATATGTAAGTCCTCACTATACATAATATATACCAACAGTACAGAGATGTAAAAATGGACAACAATGTGAGATGCTTCTTTTCTCTCTCTCACTCTCTATTTAGTATATTACTGAAATGTATCCTTATAAGGCAAAGTTCACATCTGCTTCTTTTCATATTTGTGGCATCACAGCACTCTGTACAATATGGCTCAGAAAGGAACTCGCTCCTCCAGCTGAATCGAGAAAGGTTCCAGAACTCTGATAGCGGTTCTTGCTGATATCTTATTAAAGTGCCATACAAAAAAACAACCACTGTGTAACATTTCGGTCCAAGTTGGACCTTTATCGAACTCATGGCCTGAGATGCGTTGCTACCACTAGTTATTCCGCACTCACGTTCTCATTCTTCCTAATTTTTTATTCATCCCAAGTTTCTTGTTCTTTTTTTTTCTGTTTCTTTTACAGCTATATTGACACAACAGAATAATGGTTGTGTGACGTCTGATTTTATTAACTACCACCACACAGCAGCATTAAAGTTCAATGTCTGTGAATGGGGGATATTCACATGACTTATTTTGACGACTGCCTTTCAGGTGTTTTTCACCTCGGTTGTGTGAATGTATCTGAAGTCTGTTGTTTTGATCAGACATAGGATCAGAACAATTGACTGAAAACTAATATAGTGATGGATGGAGACAGAGCACATTCTGTCTGCATCTGTCATCATATATATATATATATATATATATATATATATATATATATATATATATTTATTTATTATATAAACCATCCTGTTCTGACACTATGATTGATCAGAACCAATGTGAATGTAAACTTAATCTTAGAGACCAGGTTTACACACGGTGTAATACAAGAGAAATTAAGAACAATATTACTATAAAAGTTACCGCTTGTGTTTTTTTTATGCAACTCATTACTGTTAAACTTAACCTGAAACAAAAACTTAGCATTTCCCACTGAGGTAATACAAAATAGCATTAAGGGAACAATGCAATGTATTAAACAGTACACATATACTTTACACATTCAGTTAGCTATTAGAGATGAGCGAACAGCACGCTCGCATAGAAATGAATGGACGTAGCCGGCACGCGGGGGGTTAAGCGGCCGGCCGCCCTCAAAGCGGAAGTACCAGGTGCATCCATTCATTTCTATGGAGCGTGCTGTTCGGATCGGCTGATCCGAACAGTACTCGCTCATCTCTATTAGCTATGTCTTCTTTACCCTATACTACATTATTCTTATATTTTATTACTTTTTATGAAGGAATTATTCATTACAACTGCATTACAATACAGGTAAACTGTACAGTCATAACAGAACTAAATATTAAGTGTAAATAGAAAATAAATGTGTAAAATCCTCTAATTTCCCAACTCTTTGTCCAAAAATCTATTTGAGTCTTCTCCAAACGTGTACAATCAAATGACTTCTGACACTCTACTTAAAGGTTCAGCAGTTGTGATCTACTATATGTAATACAATGGACTTATTTAGTCAACAAATCAAAAACTCAGAACTTCAATATTCTAAAAAATGAGACAGCTGGGAGGAATACGGAATATCTGGTCATGATATGTGAATTATACCAAAAGGGGAGTCATTGAAAGAGCAATTGGTCATTACTATTCTATATTTATATTTTTTGACCATTGAAATAGACTTCAACCTAACCATATCAATAGTTCTGCATCCAACATTTATGGACTCAATTATCCATATTGTACTAGATTATATGTAAAATTGCTGACACAACTTCTGATAAGTAGTGCACCCACCACTGAATGGATAGCAGTTGTTTCCTCAAGCAAATATGATTTCTTGGGAACTAAGTGAATCTATAACATATAAAGTAATGTATTCTATTGACCCCTCTAGTCACACGTTCTAGATGTAATAGAGAGAGAATACTTCCTTGTACTTGGATTGTTTCTAAACACATTCCTGAAGAAGGATTTCTGGGTCATTTTTTGGTAACCCACATTCAGACTATTTTAACAATTTAAAAGAATCGCATTGTTCATTTTCCAGGCCACGTTTCACTTTCTAGTGGTAAATGTGCATGACTTAAAATGCTGAAAGATGTCAGGCATCTCAAATCCAGCTGTAAGTGTTTCAGTAATGTTTGGAAATAATTACAGCATTGCCTACTTGAAAATTAAATAACACATCATCAAATGTTTTAAAGAGTCAATTATCAACTAAAGTATATGTAAAACAAGATAATCAAGGCTGGAGTAAACAGGAACACATGTTCACACTGAAATTTTACTGACAGAGCTAAAAAAGATTCTTTTTTTCAAAGTAATCTAATCTTTTAGCATACTATCATGCAGACTCCAATTTAGCAATTGTGATAAACTAGATATTTGCATAATCTATATTTTTCAGCTGTTCTTAACTTAAGACAGCTGCAATGTAATTAGTATACACGATGCAGCCTACCAATAGCAAATTGCACTTATGTTCAGCAAATTGATCATTTATTAACTTCTGCTTAAGTAATATTTTAATTACATATGGCTTGCATATTAAAGAGGTCTTATTTATTTTTGGTGTTCAGTGAATCTTCACCTATGCCAAAAGCAGTGACAAAATACGTCCAGATAAAAGACTGTGAAAGCATTAGTCTAAAATCGGATTCCTTATTAATTGGTCTACATTTATACTGCTAAGGCAGCATCCTAAGAACTCACACTCAAGTCTCACATGAGTATTAGGGCTTAGTACGACCTTTCAATTATGTGGAGTCATAAAAAAAAGCGATGAAAAAAATTGCAGGATTCTATTGTCCCTCTGTATTGCTCTGTATAAATCAACTATATCTAACCTGGTACCATATCGTAGAGCTTTTCTTCTCTAGAAGCACTGCTGTACAAAACAACATATGCTGGAATACATAGTGGCTACTGATCCAAAGTCTATGTCTATGGAGAGGGGAGAGGGAAAGGTGGAAACTCCTGCTACTAATTGATTTATTGCTTCATACTGTACATTGATAGACCATTATCTTACTACTAGAGATGAGCGAGTAGTATTCGATCGAGTAGGTATTCGATCGAATACTACGGTATTCGAAATACTCGTACTCGATCGAGTACCACTCGCTATTCGGATGGAAAAATTTGATGCAGAACCAGCATTGATTGGCTGAATGCTATACAGTCAGCCAATCAACGCTGGTTCTTCTCCTACCTTTAGAAGTCTTCTCCGTGCAGCTTCCCCACAGCGTCTTCTGGCTCTGAATTCACTCTGCCAGGCATCGGGCCTGGGCAGAGCCGACTGCGCATGCCCGCTTCTAGTGCGGACATGCGCAGTCGGCTCTGCCCAGGCCCGATGCCTGGCAGAGTGAATTCAGAGCCGGAAGATGCCACGGGGACGCTGTACAGAGAAGACTTCTCGGAGGATCCAGCCTGACCCTCACTCGTGGACTTGGTAAGTATAATTTGATTGAACGTTGCCTACCCCTGAATTTTCCCCCCATAGACTATAATAGGGTTCAATATTCGATTTGAGTAGTGGAATATTGAGGGGCTACTCGAAACGAATATCGAATCTCGAACATTTTACTGTTCGCTCATCTCTACTTACTACATAAAGAAGTGCCAAAAGAGCTTCCTTAGTTACTAAGTGTATCAGTCTTACTTAGCAGCTGTGATATATGTGTTTGGTGTCTTTACCAGCAGCCTCCTCCTTCTATATAGACTTCTATGTTAGCTAAGCCTGATAAATCAACAAAAAAAGTATTTTTCTTTTGTGAGATAATTTACAAGTATCCTATTATAGACGATTGAATCAATTCAGCAGAAAACTAAATTATTATTAATTTTCTCACAGTTTCAAATTTTGTCAAATTTAAAACTTTTGGAATTCTTCCTGCATCAATCCCACAAAATATTTACCATCATTTTATAGATCAAAAAGAAGACTGAGAAGAAACTTCATATGACAGTAGGCATGACTGGGGGTTCCTAATAATGCCTTCCATCTAACATAGCTAATCATGAGGGACTATACACTAGGGGCAAGTCACTGATGACTGGATGAGCCATAGCCATATGGCAATTATTTTGATAATATTAATTCTGTATGGGCATTAAAGAGCTTGCAAGGAGTTGGAAACAATCCGAGGAGACCTTAGAGTGCCATACATGACTTTTAGTGAAATTGGGGCACTTTCAATTCAGACCCAATATACTGATGCTGAATCCAATCTAAATCAGACGTGAATCTAATTTCAGAAGATTCATTAATTTCTATTTCTTATAGTCACTTATTTAGGTATAATGCAGAAACTATATAGTTGTGTAGCCATTTTGGATATGATAACTTTACCTGTAGGATACATTGGCATGATGCAGACAGAAATGTATGGTGAATTCTGTTACTGTGACTACCGCTTGACACCACCCAAATAGTAACAGAGGAACAGGTAGTATTAAAATGTGCTAATGCTTAAAAGTAGACTGTCAGAATTTATTTGAATAGGAGTTCATTGCCGGTGACATTACCCATCACAGGGTGCTTATCCCCTATGTTAGTCTGAATCAATCTGGAAGATGCTCTTTTGCCATCACCAATAATTAATATACTGTATAATGGTCCCAGATTGACTATTTATACAATAGTTTTGTTAACTTACCTACTGAAGTTGATGAAAGGTATTCCCATGAATATGAATCCTTAATCAATAGATTAAAGCACATTGGGGCTGATTTATTAAGACTGGCGTTTCATATGCCAATTTCATAAAAGGCCCCAAGTGGCACCTGACTCATTAAGAGGCTCCAACCTCTTAATCATATGCATGCCCGTGGACCAGACTGGAAGCCTACACCAGTCAAGAACTAGAATGTAACAGGCACAGAATTCCTGTAGGTCGAGAGTTATACTAAAACTGTTGTTGACACATCTCCGTTTCACTCCTCCCACATTGGAGCGTAAGATGCATAATTGGGGATGTTACACAAGAAAAAGCATGGCATCAAAGATATGCCCCATTATCAGACTTTACACTAGAAAACTGTCATAGATGTGTTCACAAATTCCCCCATTGCATTAACCATTCTTTCTAAAACCATGCACATATTCTGTGAATCAAATCTATAAACAATGCTAAACCTAAAAACAAGAATCCAAGTGAAAAAGGGCCATGCAGTATTCACTTGTAGCATTACTTCTGGAGTAAAGTATGATATCTTGTCACCTGCACCACCTCTGGGTGGTAGTAGCTTATTCATATAAAGTATGCCAAACCGCAGGTCCATGCAGAGGGCCTAAAGGGCTGCCATGAAACGTTGTCCATCTAAATAACTTAGCTGAGATTTTTTATATTGCAAAGTTACTATAGTAATTTAGATGCTTGAACAGAATACAGATGCAGAAATTTGAACCAATCTAAGTTACCGACACATAATACTTAAGAGGTGAAAAGCAATACCTATGAAAACGTTGCATTCACTGGCCTGGGGTAGGAGTAGGAAACAGCTGATATGGAATAGAAATAGATTTTCTGTAGAGGTAATGCAGAGTAGCCCATTACTACTTGTACAAGTATGAATATGTATGTTACTATGTGACTTCCATTATGCGCCCTAACTGTAGGCCTCATTTCTTTTTCAGAGTTTCAGCACCAGAATGTATTGTTTGTTTCTGTGTAATGAGTGAAAGGACCCACACTACACAGCGCTTGTGTTTAAAACATTATTAGTCCTTCAAAGGATCTCACAAATGCTTTTCTTACTTATAGATAACCTGTACAAGAATGTTTGGCCTCTAGCAATGCTTTCTACCTTGCGAAGACAAGAAAGATTTTAGATTACTGTGAAAATTCCTGTTCTATAACAAGAAGCAAGAGACAACTGAAGATCTCTGGTTTCAAAACGCTCCTGGCTTTTTCTACTTACTTTTGTATCTACACCACCACAATAAAAAAAATATTCAATAAAGAAATAAAAGGGGAAAGAATTACAGAAAGGCTTGCTGCTTACCCATCATGCATGTGGTATGGTCAGAGTTTATCATCTGTACAATTAGAAAATCAGCTAACATATAGAAAAGCATCAAAGTCTTTCTAAACAGACTGGATTTGTGTAACAATTGATGCTTCACTCTCCAGACATTTCCAACATGAAGAGTTATCTGTAGTGACACAGCTATGGGCTAGGCAAGGTACCAGTCACTCTTCGGCGAGGGTTCTTTAGAGGGCCAATGCTACCCCTGGAGCATTAAGGCAGCAGAGATGGCTTGTAATAACTAGGTGAGCCCATATTAGAGTTTGCATCAGAGTTACAGAGCTAGAACAGAGTTCCCTAGATGTATATAAGTGCATATTATAGAAAAAGATTACATTAGATGCAGGAAGATTTAGCATACTGTGAGCTCCAGCTTGAATAGTATATTATCTGGTTACTTTTCATCTGTGGAGCCTTGTGTAAAGCAAATGGAATCAGTATTTTTGATTGTCTGGCCCAAAAACATTTATAGTACACGACACTAAAGTGACACAAAACATTGTTCTCACAATAAAAAAACCAAGGAAATAGGATAATCATGATTGTTATATAATGTTCCTCTTTCAACAGCTGTCTACTGAACAAGTTTGCTTGACTGACAGATAATGCTCAGTTTGGCCATGAGTACATGCGTTTTCAATGGGGAAAGGGAGATGATCTGTTGCTAGATACATTGGTGGTGATCTATCTTTCTCAAGAACAAAGGATTTAACATAACCAACACTGATTGAACATCAGCTGAAGTGTTCATACACATCAGATCATTCCAGTAGGTATGGGTACCAATTGATGCGACTTTTCTGTGTATACTAAGTGGCAAATATCTACAAAATTCTGAAATATCAGCAAAGTGATTGAAATAATTTGGTGTCGCATTGAAGAAGTATGGACAACCTCAAATAGTACAATACTGTGGCCCAGCGCCGCACCTCCCATGAGGCGACCTAAAGCGACCGCTCCAGTGGCCTCCCCTCACGCTCAGGCAAAGAGCAGGTGCTCCCCCTGCCTGCTCATGCAGCTAAGTCCCGCCCCCTCACTTCTCCCCACCCCCTTTGCTCTGCTACGCCCCCTCCACTTCACCCCCCTCCTCCTGGGAGGGGGGGGGGGCGGCTTTCTGTCGTCCGCCTGGGGCGGCGAAAAGGGCAGGTTCACCCCTGCTATGGCCAAATACACACTTACCAATAACGCAACTAATATAATACTGCATATGGAATATTTTCTATATTAATGTTTTGTTTTGTATCATGTTGCTTTCTAAATCAACATAAAACTTGTATTACTTGATGCATGACTAAATGTTTTTGTACCATAAACATCCTGAATATTTGCATTACAAACAAGTTTTACTTTAACAAGGGCTTTATGCTCTCAGTCTTTATCCTGACGGGAAAGATTACAAGAATTGCAAAGCATTATTCCAAACATGGACAATTAATCCAATTTTGTTCAACGATCATACTTTTGGTGTTTTTTTGGCAATGGTGAAGCATTTTAGAATAAGAAATATTAAATCAGATTCAAATCTCCAAACCAGTCATTATAGCCATTTATACAGACATCTTCCAGTTTAATATTTTTTACATAGTCAAATGCATATAGTACAGATTATGAAAGACAATGTGTTATACTGCTACATATAAAGGCATACCTTGCTATCTCTATATGAGACAGAATGACTCACAAATGCAATTGCAAATTCTGCACCCCTATAAATTATTTCCTAGAGTACATTTGTTCTACATAATATTTTTGTGTGATCAAGTGTAAACAACAGATCACAAGATACGCTATAATTTTTAATATATTCACTTAGGATGACTTTTCTATATGACTGCATCTGTGGCATATCCAGGGGAAGACTGAGAAAGATGTCCCAAACAAGCAAGCGCCAGCCTTTGGCGTCAGTGCAGAGAGGGTTACACAATTTTGTATTCCTTCTAATAACGTGAATGGAAGCTAAAAATATATGACCAAGAACACTCAACTAGAATCAGCACCCAATCGCACTCAAGAGACATACCTGAAGTATAGTGGACGTCCCCCTAAATTGGCAAGGAATGTACACATGACAATGATCAGCTATGTTATGGTAATGAGTTAGGAGACACCATTGAACTGTAGCACAGTGTAGGTATGGTGTACTTGTTGAGGATGCCATGCAACATTCACTTTATTCCTGTAGTTGTGTGTTGACTTTTATGGGCAGAGGTTGTTTCATATAAATGATAAACTTTTTAATTCCCTTAATTATTGCTTAATGCTTAAGGGATTTTAATGTTACATCTATATATACAGTCCTAGGTCCGTGTGAGAAGACAAGCAGCAGGCTAATTGCAGCGTTAAATCCTTCTTTATAATGCCATTTAATGTACAGTTCTCAAGGAAAATTATCAGAAGAAATTTTACGATATCTTACTTGAAACTTATTGTGCCAGGATTAGTTTGCATTGGTGATGTGGTAATGGGTACTCAAGTCACAAGTGGAATGTGATCACTGAACATTGATAATCAACATTATTCTGTACAATGGCTTAGAGGACATGAAGTGCTGGGCAAAGCGGTTCAATCTACATATATAAGAGAGACAAAAGAATAAAATGCAAACGCGCATTAGGATTTTTTCCTGGATATATGTACAATAAAAATAATACATTGTCAAGCAATATGTTTTGTTTAATCACGTTAATATGGTTACTACTCTGCATTTTGCATTATATGCTTATTAAATGAATCATGGCCTGACTTACAGTTTACAATACGACCTTGGTGAATTAAACAGTAGATCTTTACATATTTGTATGCATTTCTTGCTTCTCTTTCATCTAACCTTCACCCTTAAAAAACAATGAGTTAATAAATAAATGCAAAATAAAATTCATGGATTTTTTTTTTAATTTGTACGTATTAGCACAAATCTATTATTTTATGTATAAAACATTTTGTTCTGTACTAAAGAAATCATAAAATGCACACAGATTTATCTGGGTTATTAGCTAAGAACAAAGAAATCAAGTCACAATGGAAAGCTTATGTTGCATTCCGAGATATTGTAACATTAACAAACAATATGTATAATAGAGTGTCTTAGATTTTATAGATAGAAGAACAACTTTATCTTGAAAAGTCAAAAAACTAATAGCTAGGATGAATAAAATGAAAATGCCACTTGCTAATTAAGGGAAAAACATCTAACAACTTACATCTTTATACAATGTAAAAAAAAAACAACAACAACTATACATATACTGAATAGCAAATGTACCAAATTACCATGGCAGCTTTCAGACAGGATAAACAAGATAGCTGCCATTACAGGTGACTGTTACTACCGTAAACAGTACATCTAATCCACCAACCTGGCTAACAAAAATTGAAATTCATTTGATCACATGACCGCAAATATGTATTTTTATGCAACTAGTGATTTATACTAAGAAGCCATCCCAAAAATGTCTACTTTGTCAAATAAGTTACAGGATAGTCTAATAATCTGGACACATCCAGCAAAGAAAAAAGTAAGGAAGGGCATACCTACAAGAATAATAATCCCTATGAAGGTAAATTTCACACAACATAATGAAATATGACTACCTTGAAGATTACGATATTGGTACCATTTAGGTTAATGCAATTTTGAACAATTAAAGTGATCACAGAAATATAGTTGTAGCATATTATCTATTTATGTATTGGATAAATTACCTGTACTGGAATTTCTAAGGGGGCGTTGACACTACCGTTGGTGTCCGCTCAGCTGTGTTCATGGCTATTGTCTTTACAAGATTTTAGCAAGGGACACTAGCTGGTCCGTTTGGAATTTCCATTCATTTAAATGGGATTTTATCTTGTGTCCTTTAGTGTCCGTTTACAGCCATGTTCGTTTTTAAGTGGACAAAAAAATCCTACAAGCTGGACTTTTCTGTCCATTTGAAAAAAACGGACAGCAAGTGTCTGTTTTTTTTTTGTTTTTTTTTTTTTTTTTAACATTGAGGTCTATGGGCAACAGACATATAATGGACAGAAACTGATAGCCATCAGTTACTGTCCTTTTGTGTCATTTATGATAGGTGTCTTTTTTTTTTTTTTTAAACGGACACCTTCAGAATGGAATCCAACGGTAGTGTGAACCCTGCCTCACAGTCATTGCTCTATTGCTAATTTCTAAGGTGAAGGTATAAACTGACCAGGTATGTAAAGGGAATGGACATAAAAGTATTAGTTTGGTAATATTGAAATATGCTAAAAATATGCTACAATTCACCAAAGACATCAGAATACACAGTCACTGTGATATTTTAATAAAGCATAGCAAGAACTGTTTGCAATTATACTAAAAGTGCATATAAAAATGGGGCATTATCTAGGTTTAAATGGTAGCAATCAAATGGTTGAATACATTCAATCATGCACCACTGTATGATAAATGAATACATCGCTAATACATTTATGCTAAGATTTATACAAAGAAGTCAAATTATTAGTACAATAGGTACTCTAAGGTGTCATTGATGATGTTTCTCTCTACGGGAGATCATTACTGGAACAGAATGTAGCTAAAAGATTTACTGCACAGCAAATTTTAAAATAATTAATTGATCTATGTGATTTATGGTAAATATTCACTTTTTGAGTATTTGGAGCATGTCTTTTCTAGATTCCATGATTCCTAATCTATTCTATCATGGAGCTCGGCATAAAAGATGCGATCAATGACAAGTGAATACATTATTCTTCATCGGTCAGTCACTGCAATTGTTCACACAGAACAATTATTGGCAACAATCACCCCATGTGGAAAGCCTGTAAAATGCTAACTCACTTTCAAAACTGAGAAACTTAAGAAAGGTCACATGTAGGTGTAGTGGGCGTAGAGCCCCACGATAAGCAGACTTAAATATAATCTGCCACTTTTAAAACACTGTTGTCTTCTAAACCATCCCTGGTCTTATCCTGAAGACAATACTCATAGCAACGGGCAATAGAGGGCTTATCCGATGATGTATGTGCACCTAAAATACTTTATTACCAGTTATTGCTGTTGAATAGTGCGAGTACTGTTGTGAGTATGGATAGGATATCTGCCAAAATGCTGCTCCTTAAAATTGAGATAGCGGAGGTCAGGTTTGCCTTATAAATGGTGATCCCAAGTTACCCAATATACGATATTTTTTGTAAATATTCCACATAGGCAGGTAAAAGAAAAATTCAGGGGAAAATCAGAACAATATACATGACATATATAGCTTTGCTTTTTGCTACAATTTCACATTATTTCTACTGATAAAAAAAAAACCTCCAGAGATAATAAATTAAACATTCAAAGTTCAATTTGTGCTAGTGTATGAGTATTCTCTACTTCTGAGAGGGGGAAAACAGGTACACTTCTCTGACAGCATTTTCAAGGTACCCTTGGGGAGACAGTTCCTTACTTACTCTCTGTATTATTTAGAACTAAAGTTATGAATTAAGATGTTGCCACGAGCCAATTGAGTATACTGGAATGACTACTCAGCTGCAGGTGAAAAGCAAACTTTTTATGTATAAAAAAAAAAAAAAATGTTAGAAACAAGGGGAAACTACTTTTGAAAAGCACAAATAACATTGTATCCCAAACAGTATACAGATATTTGCCTTGAGGTCTCTCATGTCTTTCTCTTTGTACAACTTTTATGCCTTCAAGGAGTTTTTGAAGACAGTTTTCTTTCAAAAAGATATCATTCAGCAGAATCATAGCTATTAATGATATAGGTTGTCCACAATGAAATCTTACATTTATGCTGTGAGCAGCATATCAATATGTTCCCTGATTTCCTACAATGCAGTCAGAAGAAGCGATATTTATTTCCCATCATTACAGTGTATGGCCCATTTGTAAACTGTGTACCGCAAACATGTCCTATTACTGTAAAAGCTTTATAGTACACCATGTCCTTCATTAGAACATACTGTACCTGCAGTGGTCTTTGTTTTTCGCTGCTCTTTGGAGACTTCAATCCACTCGTTTGCTGTTGTAAAAGAAGCTGTCTTGCTGCTTGGAGAGCCTAGGCACAAACAATAGATACAGACAAGTGAAAACCCTTGTTGGTTTATTCATACAACATTTCTACCATAATAATCATTGTTCAGTAAAGATATCTACAAATTCAATCCATAAATCTGCTTAATGTACAAATATGTAATAGATGTTGATACTGCAGATGGGCAAACTTCTCAAGATTCATTTCCTTTGGGACCAAGACTAGTTTTGGGTCAAACAAGTTTGGTATGAACCACAGCTTAACCTCTTCAAGACCGAGCCTAAAAGTACCTAGATGACCGGGCCTCATTTTTCAAATCTGACATGTGTCACTTTAGATGGTAATAACTTTGAGATGCATTAACTTATCATGGTGATTCTGAGATTGTTTTCTCGTGACACATTGTACTTCGTGTCAGTGGTACATTTTGGCCAATATGTTTTGTCTTTAATTATGAAAAAATAGGAAATTTGGTTAAAATTTTGAAAAAAATGCAATTTTCAAACTTTGAAATTGCATGCCTTTCATGTAGAATGTCATACTACCCAAATTACTTCATACATTTAATTTACCATATCTCTGCTTTATATTGGCATCAAACTTTAATCACCCTTTCATTTTTTTCAGATGTTATAAGGCTTACAAGTCAAGCAGTAATTTTCCAAATTTTTAAGAATATTTCCAACACACATTTTTCAAGGGACCAGTTCAGTTCTGAAGGGGTCTTAAAAGGCCTCTCTAATAGAACCCCCATAAATCACCCCATTCTAAAAACTTCACTCCTGTAAGAATTCATAACTGCATTTAGGAAGTTTCTTAACCCTTTCAGCATTTCATGGCAATTAAAACAAAATAGAGGTCAAATTTACAATTTCAATTTTTTTTCACTAATATTTTCATTTAGCCCTAGATCTTACACATTCACAACGTGTTAAAGGAGAAAACGCATTCTAAATTCTATTAAGCAATTTCCCCCAAGCATGAAACTATTCCATGTGAGAATGTTAAAAGATGTATGGGCACACTGTAGGGTCCAGAACAGAAGGAGCGCTATTGGGATTTTGGAGGGCAGATTTTGCTGGAATCTGTTACAGGCACCATGTCGCATTTGCAGAGCCCCTGAAGTGCCATAACAGTGGAAACCCCCTCAAAATAACACCATTTTGGAAACTAGACCCCTCAAGGAATGTATCCAGGGTTATAGTTAGCACTTTGACCCTACAGGTGTTTCACAGATTTTTTTACCATTGAGACATGAAAATTTAAAAAAAAAATTTCCCTAATATAATGTGACTTTAGCCCCCAATTTTTTATCTTCAAAAGGGGTTAAAGGAGAAATTGCAACCCACATATTGCTACACACTTTCTATTGAATGCAACAATACCCCATATGTTCTGGTATATTGATATACGGACACATGGCAGCTCTCAGAACGGAAAGAGCGCTAATTGGGTTTTGGAGGCCAGATTTTGCTGGAATCATGATCAAGCACCATGTCCCATTTGCAGAGCCCTCTAGATGTCCAAACAGTAGAAACCTCCAAATTGTGACCCCATTTTGGAAACTAGACCCTGTGAGTTATTCATTGAGGGGTATAGTGAGTATTTTGACCCCATAAGTTTTGAAAAAATTTGTGTCAAACTAAAATTTTTCATATTTTTTACACAAAAGTGTCATTTTAAAGGCAGCTTTTTTCCCCATAACACATGAAAATAAATAAAAACACCCCAAAATAGATGACCCAATTTCTCCTGTGTTCAAAAATGTACACTTTGTGGCCTTAATCCTATGTACGGACGCACAGTAGGGCCCAAAAAGAAGGGAGCACCAACTGGGTTTCAAGACACAATTTTTGCTTCAAAATGTTTCAGACCCATTGCACATTCAAACAAGATTTGAGTTACCAAAACAATTGAAAACCCCCATAAATGACCCTATTTTATAAACTAGGCCCCTTAAGGTATTCATTGGGGGGTATAGTGAGCATTTTGACCCTATAGCCATTTCACAGATTTTAATAACCTTGGGATGTGTAGGTGAAAAATTACTAAAATGTCCCTTTATCTCCAAAGTTTTCATTTTCACAAGGGGTTAAAGGAGAAAAAGCCCCCCACAGTTTGTTAAACAATTTCTCTTGAACACGGCAATACCCCATATATGGCCATAATCTGCTGTATGGGAACATGGCGGGGCTCAGAATGGAAGGAGCGCTATTTTGCTTTTGGTGGGCAGATATTGCTGGAATAGTTTTGAGGTGCCATGTCGCATCTGCTGAGCCCCTAAAGTCTCAATACAATGGAAACCCCTCAAATGTGACTCCATTTTAAAAACTACACCCATCAAGGAATGTATCAAGGGGTATTATCATTCTGAGCCTAAAAATGCTTCCCAAAAATTAATGCACAAAATGAAAATTTAAATTTTGAAAGAAATATGCCATTTCGGTGCCCAATGAGTTGCACCCACTTTGTGCACTCCTAAAACTATTAAGGGGCCATCCCGGGTAGAAAGAAGTTATATATGTGGGTGTACACTGCTGCTTGGGCATACAGCAGGGCTCAGAAGGGAAGGAGGAGTGGGATTTTCAGCTTTTGGTGTACAGATTTGGAGGGGTTTCCTGACGCCATGTTGTTTTTGCAGAGCCCTGGAGGTGACAGTAATTTGGAATTCCCCAACAAGTGACCCCATTTTGTAGGGGAGATTTTAGAGTCTCTACAAATGTGACATGGTGTCCAAAAACCAACAATCTAAATCAGCTGTCCAAAAGCACATATCGCTCCTTCCCTTCTGCGCCCTGCTGGGTACCCAAGCAGCAGTTTATGCCCACAGGTATGACACTGGTGTACCCCGGATAAGGTACTTAATGCCATATGTGGGTAGAAACGGCTGTTTGGGCACAGTCGGGCACAGAAGGGAAGGAGCGCTATTTTGTTTTTTGGATCGCAGATTCAGATGTTTGGTATCTGGTTGCCCATGTCAGGTTTGTAGAGCCTCTAAAGTACCAGTAAAGTGGAATCCCTTAGATTCCCCGTTTTAAAAACTGCACCCCTCAAAGAACTTATTAGGGGGTGTATTGGGCAATAGTATCCTAAACGTGATTGCGCAGCGGACGGTGAATAGTAGATATGTAAGCTGTGCGGAGTACATTGGGAACACCAAATTTCCTACTATATCTCCAGTAGCTACTATGTTGGGGGGGGGGTCACTAAGGGGGGCAGTTCTGGTTTATTTTCCGTCGTAAGCTCTAAATCTGGTTTGTACCCCAGTATTCGCTCGCACAGCTTATACATTCCCTTCCTGTCGTAGCCAGTTGTGGTTTTTTTTGTCTTCACACTGTACAGGCTATAATTTTTTTTTATTTTTCTGGTGATGTGGCCGCATGAGGGCTTGATGTTTGCGGTATGAGATGTATTTTGTTATAACATTTTTGGGTGTTTAACATATTGACTTACTTTTATTAACTCTTTCTTGATGAATTAAAAAAAAATCCCTATCAATTCTGGTATTGTGTTTTGCCTTTAAAAAAAAATTTCTGCAAGGCGTATAGCATAAGTAACATGTGACCTTTATTCTGCGGGTCGGTACGATTACGGCGATACCTCATTTATATTGTTTTTTATGTGTTACTAGTTTTGCAGAACAAAAAATCCATTTGGGGACGTAAATCAATTACTTTTGCATCACCAACTTCTGAGAGGTATAACATTTTTATTTTTCAGTTGACAGAATTGGTTTATGGCTTATTTTTTTGCGGGACAACCTGTGATTTGTATTGGTACTGTTTTGGGGTACATGTGAACTTGATGGCGAAAAAACATTACTTTTGCCGTTTTTTTTGCATTTTTTTTTCCGGTATTCACTGTGTAGGTTAAATATTGTTTGTTTTATTGTACAGATTGTGACGGACGCGTTGATACCAAATATGTATTGTTTTTATTACTATTTTGTTTTGTTTTTTATATCATTAATTTTATATAAGAAAAGGGAATTTGGGGGGGTTTATAATTATATAAAAAAATTTTACACACTTTCTTTCTTTATTTTTTAACTTTTTATTTAATTTTTTATTTGTTCTATAAGGACACTAGAACCAGCGATCAGAGAGGATCGCTGGCTCTATGCTATAGACTGCAATACAGTGTATTGCAGTCTATGGAGGAAGCCAGCCAATACAGACGCATCGGCTGGCTTCCTCTATACCTGGTAGGATCAACCAGGTACTGGGGGCTCTTAGCAGCCTGGGTTCACTGGTCAGACCCCAGGCTGCAGAAGATACTTATGGGCACCCCCCGATCTCGCCGCGGGGGTGCCCAGGGGGCACTTTATCTTTGCTAAGCCCCTTGGATACGGCGGTGATGTTTCACCGCCGGCATCTAAGAGGTTAAAACCTCCGCTCGGAGACCAGCTCCGAGCGGAGTATATAGAGCACAGTGTTAGCTATCACATATAGCTAACACTTGCTTCCGATGCCGCCTGCAGGATCATCTAACCCGCGGCGGCATCGCATGTCAGGGAAAGTTTGTTACTGCAACAAACTTTCCCTGACATGGCCGCTACATGATCGGGACCTGAATCTATCAGGTCCTGATCATGTCTCCGTGGACCCCAGCAGCCATTAGCGCTGGGTCCACGGAGCTCCCGACCCTCGGGGAGACCCGATCCCCATTTTAAAAGGGGCCGTTAATTAACGTCGGCGCGGCACAGAGCCCAAGCCGCGCCGACGTTAATCTACAGGGGCCGGTCGGGAAGCGGTTAAAGTGGCTTAAAGCAAAGTGTAGAAGACTCTCTGGCTCATAGGAACCTCTCTCATTTTACCATTTGAGAGCTCCATAGCTACCCTTTTTTTTGGAAAAGGTGCTTGCCTGTGGATTTTTAGACACACATGATGGTTATAATGCAAAAAGCAATGGTTTTCTAGAAAAATAGCCAATATTGATCAGTTGTAGGTGCTTCAAGATTGTTATTATTTGAGAGAAAATTTGTGACTGAGTCTAGTTCAAAAGTAATGAAAAAATTGGCTTTATAGTTTTTTTTATTTTTTTTTAAAAAACCTTTATGGGAGCAAATGTAAAATCAAACCATTGTGTTGTACAGTGGAATGTGAGTGGCTAGGTTGCAAGACATATCTGGCAGAGTGGTAACAGGGGCAGTAGCTGCGCCAAGCATGATTGGCTAAAAAATCCCTCCTTTGAATAACACATTTTTCAGATTGGTGCAGGTTATGAGGCTATTTATTGGTGGGAACCAACAAAAAACTTAAGAAGCTAAGATTTTTTTCACATTAGCAGGCTCTGTCACACTGTTTACTAGGTGAGCAAAACTCCCAAAACAAATCCTTAAATTATGGAGACTTTTTTCAGATTAGTGCAATTGAAGAGCAGTTTGTATGTCTTTAACGAATAACAAAACATAATAATAATAAACAGTTGCAAGAAAAAAACCCTTTAAAGATAAGATTTTTCACTAACAGGACTGACTTTGTCAGTAAAAACTGTTAAACAATATGTGGACAGATCAATCTGCTCTATTGCAAAACAGACTAAAGCTATGGACACACATTGTGGATACACAGCTTTTTTTTTTTTTTGCAGAAATTACTGCAGTTTTGAGAAAATACAAGAAGTGACTACAATAGGAATGGGAAATATATAGCAAGTACTTATACCTCTACTTCTCCCTACTGGCTTTGGCTCAAAAAAAGGCAGCAAAAACAGCTGCGTTTCCAGTCTTAGTCAAAATTAGATTATTGTCAATCATTCTGATTTATATTACTAATTTGCTTGTAATTGATTGACTCTGACTAAACTGTGTTCACATTCTCCTACTAGCTGTACTACAAGCTTTGCAGCACTGAGTGCCCTGTATCATGTAATGATGAATAACACATCCTTCCTCTATTTCCACAGATATGCCTCATTTTTCCACCTAATATATTGTATATAACATCAGCAGCACTGTAAAGTATACACAAATCACTAAATATTGGCTGAGAAGCTGTCAGGTGGATACAGAACATCACAATGACTCAAGACAAGTGTGTCTTCTGTGTTTTTTTCTGTCTAGTACATGTGGTGGTAGCCATTTTAGTTAGTCCTAGATGACTTGCCATTTATGAACGGAGTCACATTGCGACCCTGCCTTCTAGTCCGAAAAAGTTTGAACTTTTAGCAACTAGAAGTCGTAGTCACAGTACCCTGATTTAATTTCAATTCCAAGAATTACTCCCGCTGCAATGACAATGGGCAGAATCTGGAGTGGATATGCTGCACCCCAAAAGCAACTCCACAGCACATCTATGAAAAAAGTGTACATCAGTAGATCCCTGCAGCTGAAATACATGTCCAATTTAAATGCTCAAGTGTGAGCATATACTATTATGAAATGGAATCAAGTGACTCATAATTCATACATGGGCGGTAGGGTAATAACGGCACTTCACTGCTGCATTAAAATAGATCTACAGACCACCATAATTCCTGTTTTGAGGGGTTTCAAACGTTCTCAGTTATTGTGTATACTTTCTGAATCAAGAAGGACTTAAAAAAATATCTGATTCATATCCATTAGAGTATATCGTACTGTAAGTATGGATGCATTTCCTGCTCATTCTGTATATAACCTTCCAAACTACTATAGTGTTGAGGAAGACTATGAGGATCAATGTCTCAAGAGATTATAATACATTTTCTCTAAAGCACTAAAGACCTTTTACTTACAATGAACTAGCTGAATAATTACACCAGTACAAATTCACAAATACAATATGATGGATATGTCTGTCAAATATTCAGTAAACTGAATAGGGCAAAGATAGTGAAGACAGGGTAATTTATGCACATGGATGACCGGACTTGCTCACAGAGCAGCTGTTAAATCAATTTTTACATAATGACAAAAAATGTTATTCACCGGACCATGAGAGTTCATAGGTCCATTTTTAAAAAATGAGTTGTGTAGCCACATGGTACTGAATTGGTGGATATTTCAGACTATTTTCTTGTAGTATAAACCATGGATTTCAATTCCACTAGAAAAGCAGAAAGTAATGGCTTCATATCTAAATGCGTAAAGCATGAAAGAAGATTATACCCCATGATGCATCATTCCAAAGTACCACTGGCCACAGATCAGACAAGTCTTTATACATCTGTTAGCTGCTACCTGAGTATTGAAAGGAAACTAAAGACATAATGGGGAAACTGGACAACTAATTCCAGGCATGCTGGCAAAAATTCAATATCAATTATCAATATAATGTATTAGTGCAGTCCTCTGACAATGTGGCAGATTATGGTAAGCCATTACCAAAAATTGGAGCAACTGTAAATAAATACTCCAGTCTTGACCGTTTTCAACCAGAGATCACTCTGGAAAGAATACAAATGCCATAAAAAGCTCATCTTTCACGTGACACCAGAAGTACTGTTTCATAATTCCCACAATATAACACTTTAAACTGAAGCCCAGCCTTAGTTTCCTCACTTACCCAAGAGTCTACCCACCTGCATAGTGCCGCTACTTTTATCCTGCATAAATAGCCCAGTATTATTCTTGCACCCCAAATATATCCTACCAGTCCTATCTCACTAGTCAATAGTTATGTTTTACCCTACATAAATTGCCACTGCACAGTACCAATTCTTTTATATTGTATATATACTGTATATAGACAGTTCTGAGTGTCTTATGTACATATAGGCACTACATACTACTCTTATTTTATCATGTATGTATGGGCACTCCACTGTGCCATTTCTCCTAGGGTTAATTCACACCACAGTTTTTAGAAGACTTTCCTCTTGTATCATATCATCATTAGCTTCAATGTTATACTAAAAAGACCACAAAAAAGGCCCAAACTTGTTAAAGGGGTTGTCCCATCTAAAGGATCCTATCTATACTGCTAGTTTAGGTGGATTTGAGACTTTTCCTAAATGCATGGCTTTATCAAAACTGCTTTGTTTGGCCGCTATCTTAATTTATTCACTCCATTGTTTACACTCCGTTTCTATGGCCCTTGGGATTATCTGCTCATTTGTCAAGTGATGTAACTGCCTGCTCTCAGAGGGGGAGGGAGGGGCTGGGAGCAGCTCTGAGCTGTCTGTGTCTTTTAAGTAGCAGAGCTTCTCAGATAGGCGAGGTGAGAGCTCCAGGATTTCTGAGCTCTTATCAGTTGGTTTAATTAAATTTGGCTGATAAGGGCTGAGATAGGTAGTCCGTTACCTCTGTATGTAATGCAAATTGACTCAAATGCAGCTCTGCTACATCAGCTTCACACTGTGGTAATTCATTTACAACCAATCCCGTGCAAGTGAAACCCCGCCCACCTACGTGCCGAGAAAAGCAATAAGTGAAGAGAGCACAACAGCCTGCAGGTTAGTGAACAAGCGTCATGGGAATACCCCTTTAATAAAAGAATATAACAACATTTATTAATGAAACAAATGCTGGTAGAAAATCAAAAGTAGTTGAAAAGTTTAGTTACAGTTTAAAGTTTTCTGCAAAGGTTTACTTAAAACGTTAAGGATCCTTTTATAGTCATAGGTGGATGTCAACAATGTCAGTTACTACAGTTCTGTTACTTTCATAGCTTTCCTACAATGACAGAGCAGAAAATAATAAACCAACACTGATGTAAACACAATGAAAGGCTGGGCCCCACATGGCGTAAATGCCACGGGAAAAAAACAGTGTTTTACAGTCCCTAAAAAGTGGATGGGATTTCCAGTTTTGGAAACTGCAGCATGTCAATTATATCTGTGGAAACGCCAGCGGTTTACCTATAGGTACAACGGAAGCAGAAAGTGCGCAGAAGAAACCTATGCAGACTTTATGTGAAAAGCGTTGTATGAAAAACTGCAATGCATTGTCACCACGGTTTTTCCTGCAGCACTTTTTTGCTGTGGCCCTCTACATGGGTCCTTAAAAGGGATTCTACCACTAAGACAACATTTTTTCTATTTACCACGTGGAATAGTCTTAAAGGCTATTAATCTCCCACCTTTCTCAGTCGCCTCAGGCCTGCCGTTCTGTAGAAATACCAGTTTTTACCGGTATGCAAATGAGTTCTCTCGCAGAAGAGCTCTGCCAGTGAGACGCAAGTAGAGCCGACTGCGCAGGCGTCGGAGTTGACCCAGATGGAAGACGACAAGAGAAGGGGAGGATGCAGCTGAAGATGGAGGCGTCAATGGAGAGAGTTCTCTGGCAGTAGTAGTGACGCCCCCATTGCCATTTGAACGCTGGGACCCGCCCCCATTGCTGCGAGAGAACTCATTTGCATACTAATGAAAACCTGTATTTCTACAGAACGGCGACTGAGCAAGGTAGGAGATGAATAACCTTTCTTAAGGCTATTCCAACGTGATAAATAGAAAAAATGCTGTTTTGGTGGTAGAATCTAGAGATGAGCGAGTAGGTATTCGATCGAATACTACGTTATTCGAAATACTTGTACTCGATCGAGTACTACTAGCTGTTCGAAGTTAAGATTTGATGCAGAACCAGCGTTGATTGGCAGAATGCTATACATTGCCAATCAACGCTGGTTCTTCTCTTACCTTTAGAAGTCTTCTCCCTGCGTAGCATCCCCGCATCCTCTTCCAGCTCTGAATTCACTCTGCCAGGCATCGGGCCTGGGCAGAGCCGACTGCGCATGTCTGCTTGTAGTGCGGGCATGCACAGTCGGCTCTGCCCAGGCCCGATGCCTAGCAGAGTGAATTCAAGGCCGGAAGAGGACGCGGGGACGCTGCGCAGGGAGAATAATCCAGCCCGACCCTCACTCATGGACTTGGTAAGTAGAATTTGATCGACTGTTGCGTACCCCTGAAACTAGCATTTCCCCCCATAGACTATAATGGGGTTCGAAACCTGTTCGAACAGTTGAACAGTGTGCGGCTGTTCGAATCGGATTTCGAACCCCGAACATTTTAGTGTTCGCTCATCTCTAGTAGAATCCCTTTAACCTAAATCAGCATATTTTTCTAGAAAATATTACTCCACTAATATATGTAGTATAAATATTTTTGGAACGCTTCTAAAACTTTTCCACCATTATGGCCATCTATTGAAGAGTCACACACTTACTGTCTCATGCAGAATAGTTATTTTTAAGTAGGCCAGCTATCAGGTTTGTACATAAGTATCAGGTGATAAATACTGGTGTACAGAAATCTCTATTTATGTTTAAGAAGTCCATACAGGGGATACACAAATATAATGTACTCCCTGCAAATCACAAATTATGGAAAACACTTGTTTGTATGTACTTGATGGTTCCACCTGACTTACAAGTCAAGATGCAACTAAAACTGCACTATTATTGGTCCACTACTAGTCAGGACATGATGAAGACACCCAGTCTGTCACTAGAGAACAAGGAACTCAGTGGAGTGGGTGGAGGTCAATGCCATACACATAAGATAACCATCTACTGGGCATAATGGGGTCACAACTTTCCTCAAACAACAGATGTTGGCAAAAGAAGGGTTGTGTATGTTGTCAGATACGCAACCACCTCACTTCCCTCTTTTCACTGAGACATATGAACAAGTGGACACATGTAGTGGGTTGGGAAGAATAGCAGTTGTTCAAATAAGCGATTGACTGGCAACTCTTGATGCCAGTATAAATCAATACAAGGACATTATAATTTTACTTTAAATTAAGAAAAATAGTATTTAGAGATGAGCGAACACTGTTTGGATCAGCCGTTCCGAACAGCACGCTCCCATAGAAATGAATGGAAGCACCTGGCACGTACACTTTGCCGGCGGCCGGTCGCCATGCCAAGTGCTTCCATTCATTTCTATGGGAGCGTGCTGTTTGGAACGGCTGATCCGAACAGTGTTCGCTCATCTCTAATAGTATTTGTTATAGTTTAAAGAGAAATTTAGCAACTAAATTTTAATGAGAGAAAAATTGTGCTTTTGAAAGACCAAAACAAACATGGCTTCCATCCATGACATTCCATTTTTGTTCTAGACATTAGGAAATGCAGCTCTACAGGTGTGTGTGTGTGTGTGGGGGGGGTGATTAGACTGACCTTTGAACTTTATTATTCTGCATTAAAGATTTAATATGTCATTCTCTGCTGCATGATATTTGCTGCCTCTGCAAGTCATTACATTACTTTCATTGGGGCAGATTTATTAAGAATGGTATTTCTTAAAATAAAGGCCCAACAGGTGCAGGTCATGGCTGATTTAAATAGGCTCCGGTCTCTTCATAAAACAGACATATCGGTGTAGATTTCTATCATGGCTTATGCCAGTTTTCTGGCAAACAAAGACTTCCCTGCCCCAGACCGGCCAGCTCTCCACCCTGTTCTTCCGACATTCGCACAGAGGCTCAGAACCGGGGTTGTGTCTCACATTTGGCAAGAAACAACTTAGTAAATTTCCCCCATTGTGTTTAAAATAAGAAAAAAATAAGAAAAATTAATTTTCATACTAATCAGATTATTGTTATTAAAGAAACCTAACACTTGACACATTACAAGATATATAGTTCTGAGTTCCCACTATTAAAGGGTATTAAAGGTACTAAAGGGTATCAAAAGGTACACATCCAAAGTGGACAATGCGACACAGTAAAGGCCCATACATATTATGACAGCTAAATGACCAAGGGACCTTATCAGGGTATAAATAACACAGTGGGTCAGGGGTAAGTTACACCACAGATCCCTGACCTTGACACATTTCTGAGTGCGTATTCTACTTTTCCTACTTTCCACGTTTTCAATGGGAGTGTTGTTTTATTAGTGATTTCCATTAAGATATGGAAGGAGGATGATCTGCCATCTACCTGAAGACTAATTTTCTTTCTTGCCATAAAAAGTGATCCTTGGAGAAAGAAACTGGTATGATGATGCCTCTACTCTTCTGGCAGTAACCCCAATAAACGGGTTTCAGCAGTAGAAGGTAGCAGCTGATTCATCACTTCAAACAAATGGGAGAGGATTTACTCAGAAAAAGCCTTTACATAATTGCACTTGCATGTTAGGTGCCAAAAATTGTCACCAAGCTCCTGACATCCATCCATCTATCCATTTTGCATCTGAAGGGCGTCCGGAGATATTCGTGAAAACGGACAAAAATAGAGCATGACGGACTGTCAAAATATCGATCGTGTGTATAGCCCCCATTCACAGACAGCTAAAGTAATGTGGCAATGTGAATGTAGGCTAATTAGGGCCAAGTAATACTGATGTATTATAAACATCTGAAAATCGGACTCCAGGGCCCACTGCGAATTTCCTTAGTGAGAATGGGAACAGTCGATCTGCAGACCTCCTTTGCCAACAGTGACTGAGATGACACCTTTAATTTAGCATGTGAGTATTTAATGCAAATATCAGTCCTCTAGGATCTTGGATTTTAACCCTTCCTATCTGTGTTCTGCCCTAATGCCATGGTGCAGCTGTAGGAATCTGTAAAAGTATTGAGAAGGGATCTCATATTTGCTCTGTAGTTGGGTGAAGGACATTAGTTCCATCAACAAAAAAATCAATGCCTCCTTTCCTTACACAGATTTCAGATGGGAAAATGTAGGATTATCCAATTGCAGTAATGCTGAATTTGACTTGAGATGATGGGGAATACCCAGAGTTGTATTTTTTTTCTAAAAATGTTAAATTGCTACAGTATAACACACTGTATATTACATGGTCGTGTTCATTCTTTCTCCCAAATAATGGGAGCCCTGCTGCTTTTAATTAAAGTCTCAGTCAAACACAGGTTACAATTATATAGCATCCTTTACACCAAAGCATTCCTAATTTTAGAGAAAAGCACTTCTTAAAATGAAAAAAAAAAAATCAAAACCAATAAAACTATACAAAAATTATAACAGAATCAATGAGCTGGCGCTTCTCAGATAGTGTCTAGTATCCATGACAACAGTTGCTTTGACAAGATGTGCATATGGCATTACACTGCCAGCTGGTGTGAACAATGTTTGAACTACTGCATTGAGATGCTGAGCAAACAGAAAAAGTTGCCATGTCTTAACCCTCAGGGAAAGCAGTCATCCCCTGATCAATTATGAAAAGACAGAGAGAGGTCTGCTACAGTCTGCTCCAAGCAAGTTTTTTCAGTGAAAGCAGTCAGACAGTGAAAACCAAAGTAAACAAAATGAATGCACTGGCTATATCTCCTAACAACATTGATTTGCCTTCCCACATAAGCCTTTGGTATACGTTTGCACAACATACTTTTAACAGTAGGAGACTTTCCCACAACAATCATGTCATTGTCTCTCAGAATTCTCAAGTAATTGCAGGTCAGTTTCCAAATTTCATTGACACATTCCATGACTCAGTTCAACAAAAATACAACACATCCCGAAAGTACAATAAACACAATTAGTAATGAAGTACCATAGACTTTGCAATAAAAATAATAATAAATGTTGGCATTTTAAGAAAAGAAAACAAGATAGAAGGATATGCTGGGATATTGAAAAGCAATTATTTCCAGACATAACACTTATTCTCATTCCGGCCAACAGTTAGAAACAGATTTTTAATTTACATGGTCAAGGAATAAAACGTCTTGTACTGTGCTTTTTAGTTAGACTTTTTATTGGATGCATTTACTTGCTTTCTACTGTGTGCAAGTGGTTATTGCAATATGGTTCATATAGGCTGCACGGCACCTGAAAATCGGCACAATTACATTTGTTAAAAAAACAAACCTGAAAAAATATTGCTCTCTAATCTAAAATGTTTCCACCAAACATGATGAATTAAATACCATGCTTTCTTTTCAGTTGGTAACTATAGGACATGTCTACAAAATTCCAATATGGTTCTTTTATTGTAAGGATTAGTAAAAGGTTAGTTGTGTTACTTTTTTCCAAACTAAACAAAAAAAACCCAACATGTAGAATACTGTATGTTACAATCCAATAACACAAGCTATCCAGGTTAGAAATGGCTTCATCAATTCATGGAACTCACTTTTTTTTTTAAATTAAATCTCATGTTAAGATAATAGATTCTTAAAGCTGGGCCCCAAGTTGTGAAAAGGCAGCGTTTCGGCCTGCGTTTTACAGAACCTGCAAAGTGAATGGGATTCTGGCTAATCCCATTCACGCACTGCACAAAAAATCTGCAGTGGAAGTGCTGCAATTTCAAAAATGCTTATATTATTGTGGTATTAAAAAAAAAGTTTAAAAACAAAAGAAAAGCCTGCAGCGATCTGCTGTTGATGATAAGTACAAAGAGGAGAGACACATAGAGATAGTGAGAGAGTAAACTCATGATGTAGAACTTGAAACTCAACCTATGAAAGAGAGACACCCATTTTTGTGCACAGCACATTTGTGAAAAAACTTTTGACTACTGTTTTTTTTTTTGCTGCTCTCGTCACTTTATAAAAACTGGGAGGTGTTACCCAGAAGTGAGTGTGGCCAACATCAAACCTCAGAAAATAGAGCATAAACTAGCATAAAACTACAGCAGCTTATAGCAATTATAGGTTTCATTTCTGATGAACAGATAAGCCCAATGCACTGAAGTTATCAAGAGGGCAACTATTTTAATCATTTCGGAGAATATTACTTCATCACCCATTGTTTTAAGATGGTCTTATAAAACAATCTTAATAAGGCTTCTTCATGCCGTTAAATAAAACATGTCACAACTAATAAGAGCCATCATTTTACAATTTCCATTGTTCTTTTGCCTACCTCTAAACTCAATGTACACCTAGTAGTAGCAAGCCACACAGAAAAAAAAAGAACCTAAATGGAATCCAGTTCCAGGAAGAATGAAGGGGAAAAAAACAAAACAGGAGACCCATTTTACTTTTTTTTTCTTTTAAGAGACTCTTTTCACTAGTATTAGAATGTAAGTTCAGATTTCAAGGACACAAGTAAAAATGGAATAACCTCACAAGATTCGTTTTGTGAATACACATTTATCTGGCAGTTTTGTTTTTCATATTGGAAGGGATATTATTATACTCTGAGATATCTTTAGGTACCAGAGCATAATAATTAGAATCCAAAGGGGAGGTGTGTAAAAATAAACTGTTCCTCTGCAGCATTTTCCGGCATCCTGGGTGACATCAATGGCCCATGGGGACTACTGAGGCCTGTGATTGGTCATGTGGGACAAGTTGAAGTCATGATGCTTGCGTCAAATCGTTATAACGATTATGTACCTCACATGACAACCCAGACCCAAATCACAAGGCTCAGCGGTACACTGGGGCTGCTGAATTCAACTGGGAGGACAGAAGACAACATGGGAACGGCACCGAATTCCACGAGTTTTCCTAAAAGAAGTAAGGAAAGGAGAGAATGTCTGTTTATTTTCCACACTCCCCCTAGGCCCTTAATTATTATACTTTGTGTTCTGAAGAGACCCTAGAGTATCATAATGATTCATGCTTTTGGGTTCGTCCAAACCTAAAATTTGTAGTAAATTCATAACAAACCCAGCTTGTTATGAAATGGTTAATTCATCTCTAGACATACACTATGCTGTATTTAAGGTACTATAAAATAATCTTTTGTGTGCCTAGCCTTCTTCAAATTATTTATTCCATGAGGAAAAGTAAAAGGATTATATATTGGTCTCCATATTGATTCTATTTGTAGATTCCTCAACCTCCCACCATTCTCCATCTATGAAATTGTAACTTTTTAATTGCACTTGGGCACCATTGGTTTTAGAATCTCAAAACAAACTGGTAAAAGCGGAAGACCACTCCACCATAAAGCACAAAATGTGAACTCATTAGGTATAGGTATCAAGTTTGTTTCAGTATCTGACATCATTGTAAATTGTAAATTGCTAGTCTGCGGCGTCTATGGGGTCAAACCCCAGACAGAAAACTAGACAATAATCACCACAAAATGGATGTAAGAGAAAATAAGAATTCATTTTCTAGGGGATATAAAGTACTGTATTACATTGCCACTATTTATCCAGGAAGACACTAAATCCAGCTCTCTGCCACATTATACTATTCTTCTGCACTTCAGCTAGGCTTGAATAAAATACAATCAAATTGCCTTCCTGAAACTATAATGACAACATTTATTTTTTCATACTTTGAAATGTCTGTCTTAAATATGTAACGTTTAAACGGCTGGTTGTAAACACAGCAGGTAAAGCAACCATTTTAGGAGATCAAAGATGATATAAGCTCATACTGGAAAAATCACTCAGACATGATGTCTGTTATAGTCATTTCATAGCTCATGCTACAATTTCTCCATAGCTGGTGCATCATTTTATTTTTACATCTGGTAATGCACATATTTATTGGTCTCCGAAACAGAATGTTATTGTGACTAATGACAACTGTAAAGATCAAATGCCCAGCGTGTGACACATTCCTATCAGTTTCTTAGTAATCATTAAATCAATGAGCATTTGTACAAACCGACAAAATAAAAATAAAAGATTACCATGAAAATCATCAGGTTTCTACTTGTACAGAGCATTAAAACAAATTTCATGGACCATTCAAATGAAGCTAGAAAAATAAAGGTTTTAGGTTTGTTCATTCATTTCACCTGAAACAAGTCCCATGTTTGGAAGTACAGATTAATAGTCTGGTAAAATGTCTCGGAGCGGGTACAATAACTGTCCTATTTCCAATCACATACATCAGCTTTGAAGGAACAATAAACCTAGAAATGAATGATAAAAGTAAACATGAAATACAGTTGTCCTCATAGCTGCCTTTTCTACACTACCCTGAAACAAACATAGTATTATAGAAATGTATAATCTATACTAAGGATAGGTCAACAATACCAGGTCTGTGGCAGTCACCCAACACCCTGGCCGATCGATTATTTTTAACAGCTGATACTCAGAGGATGGCGCAGGAAGCAGATAGCTCTGTTTTCTGTGTAGTGGTCACTCCAAGTATTGCAGATCAGCTCCCACTCATTTGAATGGGACTTAGTTGTGTTGGACATAAAAAATATGAACTGATCTCAAATTTTGGTTAAGGACTACAATTTCTCATGAAACCAATTCAGCACAATATCACAACATGCTAACAAAAATCTTTAAAAGGCTGCAGTTCACATACACAGACAGACTGGGTGACCACAGAGATACATAATGGATAATTAGCATATCACTCTCTAATAACTTATCACTACATCATGTTCACTCCTGAAACATTTATCTGGACATGTCCGGCCAAGAGATCTTGAATCAAAAGACACATCGGTGAACAGTTTTTCCCTGTATGGAATATGCACCGTGTTAGACTTGTGTCCAATGTATCTAATAAGCATGTGTAATTCCAATATTCCTGAATTCTAAGGATAAGCTGGTAGCTGCAATTTTATTTGCTCTCTTTTATATCAGAATGTGTTTTTAGTCTTTAATTTATTTAACACATCACAACAATGACAATTGACAAATGTGCTATCAGTTTTTATTATTGGCTTAGCAGAAGAATAAATACTTGAATTATGAAGCATAGATTCCAGGTCTCTGTCCATCAGTTAGCCATGCTACATGGTGATAATTCTAACATATAAGTTTTATATTTGACAGTGTAGCACCACATAAGTTTTAAGGTTCTGTTCACAGTGTTGTCTTTATTGCGATTCACTCTGGGGTTTTGATATTTTTAACATCGATAACAAAAATTGTGCCGCAGACTGCATGTTATCAAAATTTCTGGAACCCTGACTGAATCCATCACAGATCTATAGGGTCAATCAGGATCTGTGAGAAAAAAAAAATCCTTGACTAACATGCCAGATTGGTTGGTAATGAAAACCATGACGCTAATTTGAAGAGTCTAAGTGAACTACATTTGAAAGCATATACAGAAACAGATAGTCTATTCTTATAGATATGGATTAAATCAAATGTCAGTAAAGTAGTATATAGTTTTATTCTTTCCAAACACCTTTAATGATTTTTTTTCTACCTAATTTATCTAATTGCCTGACCAATGGGGGTTTGGCCTCTGACCCCACCAATTACAAGAACGAGTCTCCCATGCCCCTCACTCCTTGTAGAAACGAAGTTGTAGTTAAGCATGCACTCTATTCACCTCTATGGAACTACCAAAGAGAAGTCCATTATAGCTCTTGGCAAACTTTGACCAACCACTACTTCTTATATGGGAACACAGGATGCCTACTATTGTGAACGTGGAAGTCCCAGCAGGCGCACTCCAACCAATAATAAATTTAGATGAGAAGTTTCAATCCTGGTACAGCCACTATAAAGATAACAGACTTCAGCCCACTTTGGAAAAGAACAATTCCTTATTCTTAGGAAATCCTTGCAAAAAGAAAGTCTTTTTATGGTTATTCTAATGAAGGGGAGGACTTTTTATTTTCTAATAATGTATCAAATGTCACTATTGGTAATAAAGTTATAGTAGTTCTTTGTTTTAATTAATGCAATACAAATTTTCACTGTGTTTTTCTATTAAATTATCTCTTAATTTTTTTTTTTTTTTTGATCAATTTAATCAAGGAACATTGCTAACAAACAGGCAGACACAAGGATTATTTCTCTCACAAAACATTACTTGTATTATGTTCAGGGGCATAACTACCAGGGTAGCAGTGGTAGCGGCTGCCACAGGGATCGGTACATTAGCGAGCCAGGCTGTAGTCACTGCCGCTGCAGATGTTTTATTTTTTTAATAGGTTTTTACCAGCTGGAGTAACTCCAGTAGGTAACAGGTCCTATTTACTTACCGATCCTTGCTTGTGCTCACGGCCGCCGGCACTTCCCCTTCTGCAGAGGAGGCTGTGAGCAGGAGCCGGGATCGGTAAGTGACGCTGTGGGCCTGCGAAACCCACAGAGACTATTGTTATACTCAGAGGTCTTCGGGGGGTGGGGGCATGACAAAAGTCTGCTATGGGGCCCCGCCATTCCTAGTTACACCACTGATTTGAGTCAGCAGTGAAGAAGCTAGGAGTGTTACCCCAGTGCTCTGTGACCAAAGACCTGCACATAAAAGAAAACTAAAAAAGTCCTATGGCCATTTAAGGGTTGTGTGCGTATGTGCCTAATGAAATTTAGTCTGCTCAATAATCGTAGCGCATAGACTAAAGATATTAGAGGAACATTACTTTTAAGTAGCTTTTTAAAACATGCTAAAGGCCTAAAGTTATAGAAGAAACTATAATGCTAAAATTAAATATAGCTACACAAAATAACCAAGTATGTTCATGAGCAAGAGCTATGCGGTTGTAAATGTGCATGCTTTCATAATATATAATAACACGTTATCTTATACTCAACATAAGCATGTAATATGCAATCAGTGATATTAAATGGTTATTTAAAAAGAGCAATGAAAGGAAAGGGCTGCTTTATATAAATGAAGAAGTTACTATATTTATTTTATGTAGAAATACATACAAATTATTAATAACTTTGCATTTAGTAATACTACATGCAGCTTTATTTTAAATAACTTCCTTAAAAATAACTCATTATCCGTTTTACTGCCGGAGGGTTTTCTGGCAGTGCAGGATTTTTAACGTAAAAAGGATTCTGTACAGTAAAGGAAACATCATTTCGAACAGTATCATTTGACTACTTTACTCCATTAAACAGTAAATATGCATACTTGTTAAGGCACAGAGAGTCTATATGCTTTAGCCCTAAAATATGATAGTTTAACCTAGCAGCCTGTTGCATTTAACCAGCAAAATGAAAAATGACATCTACGCCCATTAATATCTGCAATGTATAAACAGCACAGCATGACACATTCTTGAGAGCTGAAGGCTACAAAATCTCTCTGTAACATAAATAACAAAGCACTCAGAAGCATATTGATGTTGATATTCATCTCTGAGAAAAACATTGCTGCCTAGGCTTCTTATGAAAATAGATGCAGCCCAAATGGATCTCCTGTAATTGGTTTCAGATAGCGAGGTCAGAAGAAATATGATACAAGAAACTATTATGTGGAACAGGAGAAACAAGAATGTTTACACAGGCCCTCCCCCATTTTACAGGGTAGAGGTACCTATACCATATGCTCCTGAAAGATAACTATCCCTAAAATGAGGACAACATGTACTGTAATTTCCTTAATCTACATTAGCTGCCTGTTATAGTCTAAAGCACTTATTTAATTATTATTACTTTTTCTATCGTTCTGCAACAGACATTACCGATTAAAATATAGATAATTTTACATGTAAAAAAGGAATAAAGGCCCCAAAACTTTAATCCGTAAATGTTAATTTAAAAAAAAAAAAAAAGCAGCTCAAACTATAATGAAGAAGTACATTATGTCAATGAACCCAATATGTACTCACAAGGAGTCAATCAGCTGTAAAATTGTCATAAACCTAATATACTAAAAGATGCTTCTGTTATTCAGTTTGAAGCCCCATTTTTATGGTAATGGATGGTTTATTTCTATTTACATGAGGGGGAAAGAGCTGAGACTAAAGCACAGACTAGAGTGCCCCAGTATTACTTTTCCCCTCATTTTCAGTTGAATAAAATGTTTGATTTATTTACATGAAACTGAGACTACAGAGCTAAATAACAGGGGCATATTTGGAAACTATAGAATCTCTTCTACAAGGTACTGTCATTAGGTTTGTAACCAAATCATTGGTGTAGCACAATCTGGAATATGAAGATCAGTTCTGGGCACCAGTTAATAGGAAACATGTCCTTGAGTTGGAAATGGAGGGCCACAAAATTGAAGGCAGGAGGCATGGAGGACCTCAGCTATAAGGAGAGACATTTATAAGGACATGTGATTAAATCTGTATAATTTCTAGAGCAAAATAGCATAGATAGGTTTTAAATTGTATAGAATACTTATTTATTTCAGTCATGCCCTTTTCCATCCAATGATTGAACTTCATGGGTATATGTCCTTTTCTAATCATACTATGTAACTGCTGATTGACCCCCTTTAACAAAAATGTACCATTTAACATGGCATCTACTACCAGGTCAAACTGTTTATACCAGAGCATTTATGAGTTTGTGAAAGGCCCTCTTTTGTTGGCACAATAACAGCTCAGCTTCAAAGTTATATGAGTATCTCAGAGAAGCCCTTATATTAGAGGCCTGTGCACATGACAGCTGTTACACTATTACATTTAACTACTCTGTTACACAGCAAATTATATTCTCTCTCTAATATATATGTTAGGGTTCTTTTGGAATGATGCCATCTCATGCGTGTGTGCGTGTGCGTGTGTGTGTGTGGGGGGGGTCATAATTCCAAAAGATTCCTAAGACAAAGTCTCTATAGATTTATAAGACATTTAAGTCTTCTTTTTTAAAAAATGACATCATTAATGTCAACCTTTTTGGTCAAGCAATTCCAACCATAGTGAAAACGCTGACGATTTAGAAACAGCTTGCCAATGGTTTCATGATCCATAGATGAAATGTCATGTTATGCAATCGGAAAAGTCTAATATTAACGTAAAGCAGGGCTTTTTTATCTTTTTTCTCAAAAACAACTCAAACTGTATCACAGAATATAGAACTTCTCAACTGTAGACACAAATCTGTACAATTTGTGGAGATACTAACAATTATAAGTTAACATTGAATATCAAAATGCACACAAGTCATAAGACATTGGACTTTGATTATGGAAAATATGAAACACTATCAATGGTGACCTACTTCAAAGGACATTTTAGCCACGTTGAAATACGTAAACTTGATAAAACATCTTTAAGACCTGTTACTTGTGAACTTGTATCAGAGCAGTTAGTAAGCACTAATAAAATGCTACACAAAGTACAAATGGAATACAAGACATGTAATCACCTAATTGTCATAAACCAAATTTAACACAGCAATTTCCAGGAGTGAAATTACAAATTTGTAGCAATTGACCTTTCATTGTAACAAGACTAATTGATACAGTAATTAAACAAGTTTTGAAAGAAATACTGGTTAATTACTAGAAAATGGATTTTTTAAAAATTTGTTTCATTGCATTTCTAAATAAGTCTGTGATATTTATGACTTCTACTATTAATCTGAAACCAAGTCTACTAGAAACACAGCATGGATATTTTTGTAATAGCAACAGAAATGAAAGTTGCAGAATCTGCTGTAAAACTGCCAGGTAAAAAGAGTGAAATGTACACTAACAAAATACCGCCTTAAGTTTGTGTATAAATCTATTATATACAATTATACACAAATAAAGATATATTCGTTATCATATCTTGCGTCAGTCATCTTGGTACATTTGAAAATAACACAAGAAGAATAAAATCAAATAAACGTGATCTCCTAATCGAAAGGGAATATGTTGATTTTACTCAATTTTATTTTATTGTTGTCCCAGACCTGGGCAGAGCTGACATATTGAAACTAGAGTTGAAATGAAGAGCAAGGGCAGAGTCTTTGAGAAGCCTAAAGCTACAACTTAGAGTTTTTCTTGGATGTAAGCCAACCTGGAGCTGGAACTAACCTAAATGAAGACCAGAGACACAGCTGACACCAAGAGCACAGACAACACAAATATACACCTCTCCCTATGGCCTACACATTGTATATCTTGGCTAAACAGCTATGAACCTCATGAATTTAAATGGATTCAGATAAAATAATAATAATAATTACATCATAACCAATGAAATGTCAGCATTCATTTCAGAAATATTAAAATTGAATCAGTTGGTATTAGCAACATGTCACTTTTTCTCTACTACATATTAGAGGGAGTGTCTCATGGAGACGCAGAATACCACACTGGCCATACATCTTTGCAGGGGGTGCCAGAAATCGGACCCAGAAAGGTCATCCAATTCTCACCATGGAAGAATTTTGAAAAGTGTTGTTTCTAGAGAGATATGGTTTGAGAGAAATACAAGTTAAACAACTCTGCTGATTATGAAAATTCAGTAAAATGTAGCCATGTGAACAGGTCTGTGTCCAGATATGAATGAAGCAGCTTTCTCTGTCTATCCTAAAAAAAGGTTGCCTGAAAATAAGTCACCTTTTAGTGTGTCTGCAACTATGAGAATTCCAATTGTCACCTCCTGCAAGGTTAAATGACAAAATATATATCTTTTTACAAGCTCATTCATTTAAGTACTTGTTACCATACAAAGTTTTATATTGCAGCATGTTGTAGCAATTGTTCTTCTAACATTTCTTTATGTACAATTCTGAGGAATACATTTTATGAATTAGTAACCTAAGAGCTGCATGCAAAATCAGATTTTCACCAAAATGTGAAAACATACACTTACAACTGAACCTACAACTAAAAAAGTTAACGTGCACTGGCTCAAGTTATAAATGTGCCATATCTTCCTCAGATCTATACTGGAAGTAACAAATCAATAAATCTAATTCAACATTTGTTACAAGTTGTAGACTATTGGAGCTTGGAACGGAGTCATTTGCTAAGATACAATTAGTGTATCATTTAGCATTTACACACAGAGATTAGATATTTGCACTAAAGAGGGAATAAGTAAAGCAAAGTAAAAGCAGGCAGCAGTATTCCTGGTGTTATTTCAGCAAGAGCCATGCCTGAGAATAAGAGAAGAGTTTCACTCCCGTTGTTTATTGATTTTCTAGATTAAGAATCCCGGGGAGAGAATTGTAACAGACAACCATAAAATTATTTTTGGTGTGCTTATTTGCCTTTCCCTTGCATCTATTTGGCCTGTGCCTGTAGACAATTATGCGTTCCAGCCTAGACTCAGGTGCTAATAATGAAGGACAAATAGAATCATATGTGTAAACTTCCCCTTCTGATGAAAATTTATATTAACTTTCTGCCACTGTAAACAGAACTGCATAGCTCAGCGTCCCTGATGAATTGGTGATGAATTCAGTCATTTATATCCTAGGAATCTGTGCATTTATGGGAAAAGATGAAAACCGTCTGTATTGTGTAACCTTGCACTTTTTGAGTTAGAAAAAGAAAACATCGGCCTGTTTAGTTCATCATTTAAAGTGTGTAAATTTCAGCTCAAATAGCAAATTTCTATATGACTCTGTCATTCTCAGCTACAGCGATCTTTGCCAGTATAAACAAACCAAACAGTGCAGAGTGCCATGTTATCGCTACAACTGTGAACTCGTACACTCTCACTCTTCCATAAAAGTTGTTATGAATATCTTCACAATACAACAGAACCTTTGTTTCAAGCTCAGTCTGAATGGTTTGACAGTTTGGAGGTATTTCTCAGGAGAACAAAGTCATTGGGGCAGATAAGTGTTTAGAAGTAGCCCCTTAAGATTTAAAAGCTTGCATTTATCGGGCAAAAGGTAAAATTGTCACTTTGGTACGAGTGGCTGTTGATAAGTGTGAGGTAGGAAAATGAAAGTTTATTTCCTAAATCACAAAAAGCAGAGTATTACTTATTATTTTAACAATTGGATGAAAGATTGGTCAGCCTCAGAATATTAATTGTGAAATGCTGAACAGAAACCAGCATACTGGTGAAATGACCAGTCTTTACCAGATGTCAATGGCCAAAAACATCAAACACTAATGAATGCATATAGAGCGACACTGTACATAGTTAAGCTTTACTTTTTTCCACTGCAAATCTATGCAGATTATATGTGACTTAAGTGGCAGCCATGTCGGTCCAAGGGGTCTTCTCCATCAAGAATACTTTTTTACATATCAATGTTACATGCCAGAAATGGCTGATTGGTGAGTTTGAGCACTAGGAATATGGATTGTCTAATTCCCTATTCCCAATGGAGAACTAGCCACACATACCTACTCTGTCTCCATTAGTCTATAGGACAGGGGTCGGGAACCTTTTTGGCCGAGAGAGCCATGAATGCCACATGTTTTAAAATGTAATTCTGTGAGAGCCATAATACCACCCCCCCCCCCCCCCCGCATTCCTGCATGCACTATTATGCCCCATAGTGGCCCATGCACACAGTATTATGCTCCATTGTAAACACCCATGAACAATTATTATACTCTGGGGCCTTTCCAGACATAAAACACCACTGTTGCTTACCTCTCCCTGGCTCCGCTGCACTCTCCGACGCTGTCGGCCATCTTCAATGACATCCGGAACATCATGTGACCGGGGGGCTTGCGTCGCTCCCAGTCATGTGACATCTGGGACGTCACGCAAATAGGGCCAAAGCCTGCCCAGAAAGGTACGTAACACTGTTTTTTATGTTGCCTTACCCCTCCTGGGCCTCCAATCATTATATTCGGGGGTCCGAAAGGACCCTTGAGTATATTAGTGCTCGTGGGGCCCGATGCTCAATAGTTACGCCCCATGTCTGCGAGCCAGATGCAGCCATCAAAAGAGCCACATCTGGCTTGTAAGCCATAGGTTCCCGACCCCTGCTATAGGACATATGAAACCATCCACATCATCTCAATTCGATAAAGGATAGCAAAGTAGTGTAGTTACCAATAAAGCCAGCTAAATATGAGCAAAATAATAATATTTGCAGCGGACACATCCATATTAACTTAGCAGAATCTGAAGCACATAATATTGTGACAGGTGTAATACATTTCTGGACAAAACTGTATTTTTATGGTCAACATTTTTAGAAAAGAAAAAGGTTTATTTTGGAAAATCTCTTGGTTAGTCGTCGCTCTTATAAGACACCCGAGCTGTAAATTGTGGGAGAACCTGGAAGCTAGTGTTGAACAGCTAGTGCATTGCACAGGTATTACAAAATCTAATTCAGATTCCTGAAGCAGATTTCTTTCTGCTTGATCAAATTCCTGTGTGAACATACCATATTGTACAACGTAATAAGGCATCTTTTTTTGTAAATACAAATGATTTTGGGAATTATCATAATTAACATCCATGTACATAAATCTTACAAAAACATATTTAGGTAGTGAATATTATTACTGCTATTTTCTACAATACAGTCATAACTATTGGCCACAGAATAACTCATATTCACATATCTTCAATAAGTTAGGCAAATGGCCAATAAAATAATGACACAAAATCCCTAAGTGACTGAGGCAGAACAAGAACACATACATCATTTCTGCTGATTGATAGAAGCTTTATGTCTGAACTGGATGCTTCACACAATTAGCAAGTTTATGCCAAGTGTCATTATTTTCCAGTTTGTTAGGAGATTAAGTAATCAAACCATTTGGCTTGTATATTTATACCACAGATACTCAATCTATTCATACAATAGAAATGAGATGAATACATTACATCTCATTTCTATTGGAATTCTATATTCTCTATTTGAGATTGACAAAGTCTATGTCAAATGTATAAGTGAGGTTCTTAAAACAAAAGATGAGTTTACTAGAGATGGGTGAACCTCACAGGAGTGTGAGGTTCAGCCCCCTGAATAGTTTCTCAGCAAAAACTTGTTGGGCTTGAATCAAAAGTGCTTTTATTATACTTTTGGATCTCTTCAATCTTAAAAGTATAATAAGTGGATGCCCAGGATAGTGAGAAAGCATAAAAACAGTTATTTTCACCTTGCCTCACCTCTCTTAGACATCCTCATGGCATTCAGCAGTGCTTCAGCATCCTTTACTGCCCTCTGGGGACACTGCTGTGGCCTGTTATTGGGCCACACCATTCACATGGGCCAAGCCAGCATCATAACAATTTGACCTTCCGCCATGAGGTCGGAATACCCTAGTGGTGATCCTGGGACGCATACCATCAGAGGTTGGAATTAGTTGCCAAGGGACCACTGGATACCGTGATAATGCCCAGGAGAGGTGCGACATTTATAACTTATGTTTGCTTACCTTCCCCTGGGCCTCTGCTTACAACACAAATAGGAACCACCTGTCTCAGCCACATTTACAAACTGTATTAGTCTTAATCAGATAATTCCTTCAAAGAAAATGGCTAGTTATTAATAGCAGTTACAAAATTTTGTTGCTTGGGTCACTGTAGTGTCAATTAAAAATTGTTGCAGAATGACTCACTATTGGGAGACACCATGAAGCAGATCAATCTCTGTCTGCATAATTTAGACGACCATGGCACATTTACTTACAAGGAGGGCTACCACTTCTCTCTAAAACTTATGAGCCGAATGATCACCTATGTTAGATAAGCCCATTGCGGAATACAGGATTCCCTGCATTTGCCAATGATCTGACAATGCCCTTTGTATTCCACTAATAAAATCAGTGTCATTTCAGATGTTAAGCTACATTCTGGTAACATTTTGCTACATTAATTTACTCTTGCACACTAATATATATGTGATCCTTATATATAATGAAAAATAATGATGTAACATTAAATAAAATGGTATAGCCTGATTTTGTAATATTCAAAGTTTGATAGCTGAAGCCAAGAATTCTTTATTGAACATTTAGTACTATTTTCTCCAAGTTCTGGCACCCCTGGGTATATTTATCAAACGTTCTTCTTTCTCTCATCTATGTAAAAATAAAAAACCTTTTTAATGTTAATCTGTGGAGAGCAGTCATCAAAAACTGCAATATTTTAGCCATTCATGAAGAGGCCCCAACAAATAAGATAGAGAGGCATCTTATTATTTTTAACTATAAAGAAATATGAACATTAAAAATACATCTGATAAACTGAAACAAAAAAAAAAATTCACTTATAAAATCTGCGTTTAAACACAGCAATAGCATTTTGATCTATTTTCTATTATTTCATTAAATTGTACGGTTTTGAATGATTTGTTTTATTATGAGAAAGCTTAAATGTGTACAAATCCAGTAAAAAGCAGCTAACACCGCTAAACACAAAGGTAAGCAGCACCGCTTTTGATAGTTTGTTTTTTTTGTTCGCTTGCAAAAATACACCAATTTACAAAAAAAGAAAATAAATAAATAAAACATACGGATATATAACTGTTGGCTTGCTGTGAGGTTCAAGATACAGTTATATATCAAGTAAATATGTAAAGGATTACAGGAGTGGTTTTGTGAGACACTTGGTCTTGTCTCAAGAATGTGAGAAACTGCTTCCCATGCTCACCTATAAAAAGGCTCTTAGAGGCTACTTTTGGGAGGTGTGCTTCTTGGTGAGACATCAGTGACTGATAGATATGCCACTACTATGACTTCAAAGACCATTTACACAGTTGATAGACTTTGAGAGGGAGCATGTCATAGGACAGAGAGCAGCAGGATGGACATTTTGAAAAACAGCTTGGCCAACCCAACCATCTATGCCATTCTGATCTCTGTTAGGATGTGTAGGGAGCAGTAGATACACAAGGACATACATGGTGAACAGGTTCTGGATGGCCCAGAAAGACCACCAGCAAACAGGATCATTTGATCTCCTGACAAGCATGAACAGCTCCTACAGTTTCCTGGTCCACCATCTAGACACTTCATTGCATATATCCATCTCTGCCTGGATCATTTACAGGCTGTTAGCAGAAGGAAATTTGGTCTCTCAGAGCATTATTACTATTGTAACAAACTATATTGTCTTAAAAGATAAATCCTAATATTAATGTTCAGAAGTCCATTGGATAACAATGGTGGGCATGTCAGAATTACAAGGGAAAAGTCACTGCTTTCCAAAAGGAACATTGCTGCTTATCTTTAGTTTGCTGAGGATCACCTGGATAAGTCAGAAGGCTATTGGAACAATGTTTTGTGGACAGATGAGAAGCATTATGTTTAGAGAAAGGAAAACACTGCATTCCAGCGTAAAAACCTCATGCCATCTGTGAAAAACAGTTGTGGTAGTATCATGGGTTGGGCCTGCTTTGCTGCATCTGTGCCCGTACTGTTTGTAATCATTGGTGAAACAATGAATTCTGAATTATAACAGAAAATTCTAAAGGGAAATGTCAGAACATCTGTTTGTGAGCTGAATCTCAGGATCAACATTGGTCATACAGCAAGACAATGACCCTAAGAAAACAAGACATTCTGCCAAAGAATGATTAAAGAAGAAGGAAGTTAAAGGGGTTGTCCAGTTTCAGAAAAAAAAGGGTACTGTTTTTAAAATGAAAAGTTGATTAAAATGAATTTTCCAATATACTTTCCATATTAATTCAGTTTTCTAGATCTGCTTAATGACAGTGTATTAAAATCAGTCCATGGTCATGTGATGCACACAGATGCAAAGGTCATTACAAGACAGAGCTCAGATTACTGATCTGTGACTGTACTAAGCAATGCACCTGTGTGCTCACCACATGTCCATAGACTGGAAGTAAACAAAGAATGACAGAAAGCAGAGATCTAGAAAACCCAAACGGGTTCACAAAGTCTATGGGAAATTATGTCACTTTTTATACAAACATTAACATTTATCCACTGAAACTGGACAACCACTAGGGGCACAAGCTCCACGTTGCAGAAGCCACTGCATTTTGCAGTATCTGTAAAGTGAACAGGATTCTTGCTAATCCCATCCACACAACTTTTTTTCAGCAGTATTTTTTGCTGCATTTCACAACATGGGGCTTAAGCCTTCAGATTTTGGAATAGCTAAGTCAAAGCCCTCATCTGAGTCCAATAGAATTGTTGAGGGGGAACCTGAAGTGAGCACTTTATCGGAGGAAACCTACCAACATACCAGAGTTGTTTTATATGGAAGAATAGGCTAAAATACTTTTGCCACTTACAGAAATGTTTTATTGGGTCATTTTCTTCTATAAATAACTTACCAGGTCTTGTATTTTTTATTTCAATTTATTTGATTAGGCTCCTTTATTTACTTTTTCAACTTTCTGTAAAAATGTGATGTATTTTGAAATCAAATTTATACAGAAATGTAGAAAATTCTAAAAAGGGTTCACAAACTTTTAAGCACCTAACATGCTACTTGAACAAATCACAGATTGGAGTAGCTTAAACTTGACTATTAATAATTAGGGAAAAAAATAAAATGGATAAATTGTGGATATTATCATATACCATGTGATATTTTGTGGATACACTGGGTAGTTTCAATAGCAGTTTGTAAGTAGGAAATGCTTATAGGGAGAAGTTAGAGCCCACATTTCCATTAAAAATACTACTGAAACTACCCCATGTATTCACAAAATATCACATGGTATATGATAATATCCACAATTTTATCCATTTTACTTTTATCCTTATTTACTAATAGTTGTTTTAGTTACTCCAATGTAGGATTTGTTTTGATACCAAGTGACTCCCCCACAGTCAATAATCCAAGTTACTATTAGATTCTAAAATTTTGCATGTTATAATGAAATTTTTTTCACTATTTTGTATATTACCATAAGTAAAGCTAGAATAAAAATCAAAACAATGTGATATTTCATGCACGACTCTCTATAAACAAACACAAAGTCTAAATCACGTCTGGATCATAAGTTCCATTTGGAGCCTTTGTGGATTCAGCCATATTTTCTCCTAAAAATTTCACAGCCTGCAGTGGTATTTTTCCTAGAAAAGTGATGTACACCATTATGAAACTGAACAGACCCCATTATAAGTCAATAGGGACTGTTGAGTGGCAGTGGTATCAGTTATCTCTTAGGGCGGGTTCACATCTGCGCCCGGTCTCCGCTTTGTGGGTTTCCGTCTTCTTCCCTAGAAACTGGACAGGAGACTGAAACCAGCAGTCAATGTCTGCTCGTGAGTGTCTTCTGGTCTCCGCCATGAAACAGTTTTTTTTTAACCGGACACAAATTCCTGCATGTCCGACTTTGTATCTGGTTAAAAAAAAAAAAAAACGCTTTCGCAGAGAGGCACAAGACGCTCACGGGCGTTCGCAGGTGGACACTTTGCCAACCCATTCAAATGAATGGGTTTGAAAACTGACTGCCGATTTCCGTCTCCTGTCCAGTTTCTTGGGCAGAAGACGGAAACCTGTAAAGTGGAGACTGGGCACAGGTGTGAACCCGCGCTCAGAACTGATTTTCCATTGTTTTTTCTACTACAAGGAAACCAAGGTTTTGTTCATCTGTTATTATCCTCATGGAATTTTCTGTTCCACCTTTGGAGGTGGTTGGAGTCTTCTGGGGAGCTCTGGAGTATTACCATCAAATTACTTATATGTGAACATACAAGTTCACCCAGGTGAGAGTCTCTCCTATGTGTGTTTGATTCTGCTACAATAATCGTATCATGCTATGAAGTGCCTTTTCAGTTTCTTTTTAGATGATTGGGAGTAGACTTACTTGTGGTATACTGAGAAGTTCTGTTTACTTGATACAATTTGTGCTTCATTTTACCACAATTGTTAGGATTAGAGTCAGTGAAAGGAAACTGAGTAACCATAGGTTTAAACATTGAGCTACTTCTCTCTATTGCAGGTTTGCTGTAACTAATCCAAATTAGTTAACCATTGTCAGTTGAACAAACTCGATTCCAGAACTAATATATATTTCATAGACCAGGGGTGCTCACACTTTTTCAGCATGCGAGCTACTTATAAAATGACCAAGTCAAAAGATCTACTACACACTTCTTGTGGGTGGGGCCTGTGGGCAGGGCCTGGGCCGCAGCATTATCAGATTGACATTGGATCCCGGAGAGGTTAGTAACATTGTTTATTATGTTCTCTCACCTCCCCTGGGACTCCGATTATTATACTCGGGGGTCTGAAAAGACCCCCAAATATAATAATAGCGGTAGTGGGATCACAGCCTGGCCCAGGCCTATTCACTACCGTCCGCCGCGGCCTATAGTACAAGGGGAAGCGGGGCCGACAGTGAACAGGTCTGGGGAGGTTGGTAAATAGGCCACTACCTGCTGGGAATACTCCAGCAGGTAGCGTCCCATTATAAAACATACAAACATAAAGTTCTCATACTTACCAACCTTGATGCTGCTGCTGCTCCCGCTGCTGCCGCCGCATCCATTTCTCCTGGTAGATGTCTGTGTATCAGCGTAGGCGGTGTGATGACTCCGCCTACACTGAAACGTAGACGTCTGAACCAGCGCAAGGAGAGCGGCGCTGGTTCAAACAAAAAAAGTTTAAAAAAAAAAATGTCACGCGATCGGTCCATTCTTCCTTTGCGATCGACTGGTAGATCAACGTATTGGGCACCACTGGCCTACACTAATGCTAGCGATTTTCAGACGGCCATACAGCTATTACAGCATGTTGCTTTTTGTTATATTCCTTGCGGTACAACAGTAGTGTGGACCATGCCAATGCACCTTCCGCATGCCATAGGTAAACAAGTTCTAAAGCTGGACATAAAAAGTAATGCTCACATAGCTAACAGAAAACTAATCTTATAACCTCATATCATTGGAATTTTATTTCTCTGTACTTATATGATACTTTTAAATAAAAATGTGTTTACACTAATAGAAAATAAATGTCTTAAAAACATGTCACCAGCATGTTTTATAGTGTACCTTATCTTCAAGTTGTCTATGAATGTGCCATTATACTGTATGAATGACCTTTTAGTAAGCCGAAGATGCAGTTATCTTCTAACCTGACATGTAACATCTATCAATCATCATGTTTTCATGTAATTTATGCAAAGCAAATAGCAGCTTCTATGACTAGTGAACCATGGCACTAGGCTAGTGAATTTGATTAAGAAAAGATATGCATGGCTTAAATTAAAGACAGGAAAATAATAGAAGTACAACAATAAAAAAGATAATTATACAAATTTCCAACAAATTACACTATATGCCTCTTTAGTATAATGTTCTTAACATGTAAGTGGATATGAACAGATGTGTAGAAGTGTATTATGCACAAACTCAGCATTGGCTAATATTTCATTTTTTACATGGAATCTAAATAAAATCCCAGTCTGCCCATGTTAAGATGTAATGTACTTATTTATACTGCATCAACAGTTGCAACATTTTTCTCCTTTCAACTACTTCACATTTCCATTGAATCAAGAATGTAAATTAAGACAAAATGATTCGTTTTCAATTTCATGCTGAAGTAGCTCAAGTTAGTGAATGTAATTTCTCCTAACAAGAAAAATTTATCACCGTACAGCTCATTCAGTCACCGCTTGTTCTCAATAGTAACATGCAATTCTATGTATGGAAGAATCAAAAAGAGGCAGATATGATGCAAAGCAAGAGCTGTTGATAGGTATACAAAGCTAAAGACAACAAAATAAATAAAACTGTTTAAGGCTATGGCCCCACATTGCAAGCTGCAGCCAAAAAAACTACGGGGAAAAAACGCAACAGAAGTACATCATGGTGTTTCCTGATGCACTTTTTACAGAAAAATAGAGAATTTTCCTATGCAGACTTTCTGCTTCAATTATTCCTATACCAAAAATGCCAGTGTTTCTGGAGGTATAATATACATGCTGCGATTTACAAAATCTCAACATGCTGCAAATATTTTTTTACAATGTGTGGATGGGATTAGCCAGAAATAATAGAATTATGACAATGACAAGCCTGGGAGCCTTCTATGGGCTCCCAGCTGTCATGGCTACCAATCGGCACCCTCTGATGACAGTCCAGAGGGCGGTGATCGGTAAAAGATGGCAGCGCCTGCTCACGTTAGATGCCGTGGTCGCGTTTAACCATGGCATCTAAAGTGTTAATAGCTGCGATCGGTATCTGTACTGGCTGCAGTTGTTAGCAGTGGCTTCTGACTGTATTATACAGCCAGCATCTACCGTGTATGGTGAGAGCTCAGCTCCTGAGCCCTCTCCATACATCACCATGCAATGTACTATTATGTCCTTGGTTGATAAGGGGATGCAAGTAAGTTAGCTTGAAGCAGCATTGTAAAGTCCACTTGGTGAGAGTTTACATACTGTCTCCAAGTAGGGAAGAAACATTTTCACTCCAGTCTTCCCAAAATAAAAATTTAAGCTTGCTAAGGATTAGGGCCATAGGAGGAAGAGACCATTGAGCTCAGCAATGAAGGATGGATTTATGAGCACTAACACTTTGCCCTTTCTTTTTTTCACTAGCAATCTGCCGAGCCGACTATCCTTTCAGTTTTTGTTTCTCACTGGCCATCATTTGACCCCTACAATTGTACTATTAGCATCACTACTCAGTGGTAGCCATGATACCAGTAGTACGGCATTTGACTGCTATGATTACTGTTTGGCTACATTGGTCATATGCTTAGAAGGAGTTTTAAAACTTCTATAGAATGTATAACCTGTTTGTTATCCCAAGCAGCTTCTCAAGGAGGCATAGTATTCCTTCTGACCATCATATATAACCTCTCTCCCAGCCAGCCAGTACCCTGCTTTGCACTGATGAGAAGCAATAACCCTAAAATAGCTGCTTGCAAATGGGTTTGTCTTCAAATTAGAAGAGTTATTCTGGGTTTGGCTTTATTCCCAGATTATGCCACTAGGTTAAGCCAAGAATTGATTTATATGAAACTACCTTCTAAAAGGTGATGGTGACCTTTTTTCCCAAAGGATTTATTTACACATTTCATATACTTATATACCTATACTTCATTATGTATCATAAAACTAAAATATTTAGCTTCAGTAACTTTGTATGATTATTTTTTTGTATACAGTCATGGCACATGTATGTAAATGGCAGTAACCAAAACAGCTAGTCAAGTAAATTGGGTTAGGTTGTAAGTTACTCCAGTGGACTTACGTCTTAAAGGCAGTAAAGTATTTGAACTGATTTTACAGTGTACCATGTAGCTTCTTACATTCATGGATATTACTTACTTTCATAGATTTTATAGATGGTATAGCAGATAACACCTAAGTATTGGAAGCGGTATGCACTCTCAACCTTAAGCACATTGATTCAAACCAAGCACATTCATTCTTGCTCAATAGAGCTTATGATATTATTTTTATATGGTGCTTTACACCAAGGAGACAAAGTGACTTAGTGCTGACACTAGAATCCCAATGAGCCTGTCAACATCACTGTTATACATGTACTCATGAACTATGAGCCAAATGATGTCAACAAAATGTCATCTTGTGGTATACCGTGAGAAAAACAGACATAAAATTTTATATATATATATATATATATATATATATATATATATATATATACACGCACACACTACATTTATTCATTGAATGAAAATATATCCAGGAATTTCATTTCTAAGGTTTTTCTTCATTTGTACTGTAATTTACTATGTAAACTATTCAGTGTATACCATAGGTAAATAAAGCACAATATTCCTTACAGAACCCTTAAGCTCTCATCTGGAAATACTATGAATCACAATGGGATTTTGAAATCCATTTACTATTCATTTAGGTAAGTATGCATATTTGTGCTCAATGATCTCTCATGTACATACCAGTATGTAATTCTCTGGTTGGCATAAATAATTAATTTATAATATCTTCAACTGTATTTTACATAAGATCTCAGATTGTCCATTTGTTCGCAAAGAAAATATTTAATCCTTGAAACCGTAGGAAGATGAGGATCCAGCATTCAATAACATGGAGGTAAGCCATCAAAATTAGCTATTTTATGACATTTGTAACTATTTATTTTGACTAGTAGGCTTGAATCATTGGTTTGGCTACTTTACATATACAGTATATACAGTACGACTGCTTGATTGATATAACAGGTGGAAGATTAGGCTTTTAGGATAATATAAGAAAATATGCTAAATATATTAATTAACAGAAAATACTTTGCTGAAGATAGGTTATAGCTCACAGAAAGATCAGGCTACATAAAATTCTATAGAAGAGAAGGAGGAGGAGTCCAATGAGGAAAATACATATATTGAGACATACTGCTACAAGAAACAGTAAGGGCTTGTTCACACCAGCACCCGATCTCAGTCTGTCGGGTTTCTGTCTTCTGCAGACAGTTTTGCACTCTCCACGGCTAAACCGTTTTTTTTTTTTCAACCGGACACAAAGTCCTGACTGTCCGACTTTGTGTCCAGTTAAAAAAAAAAAAAAAAAAACGTTTTGCCGCAGAGAGCACAAAATGCTCACCAGCGCTCATGGCCGAACAGTTTCCAAACACATTCAAATGAATGGGTTTGAAAAATGAATGCAGGTTTCCGTCTCCTGTCCAGTTTCGGGCAGTAAACGGAAACCTGCATAACGGAGGCCGGGGCGCAGTTGTGAACCCGGCCTAAGACTTCTAGCACTTTTTCTAGTAGTTTTCCAGCAGGTGTTCTCAGTATTGGGCAGTATAAATGAAAATACAACTCTGGTAAGATAGATATGCTACTGTAATCTGTTCAGGTAAGTCTGTGCCTTTCTCTCTCACTTCTCTTCTTCATTTCCTCTTCCCCTCTCCATCGGCCCTTATGAATTGCTACCTCCCCCCTCATTGAAGGGTTTTGAGCAGTGGACTGACCAGTTTATCAGCCAAGAGAGGAGCATAACTTCTAACATAAGATAGAAGTACTATCCCCTGCCAAGATATATGAGAAAGTTTCTTAAAAATAATCTAAATTATTTTTTTTTTTAAGTTTGAAATAAAAGTTACTCTTTAAGATAGGCCACCAATTTTACATCAGAGAAGGGCAGACTCTCAAGACCCCCCTCCCCCAATCAGATGTTTGAAGGGGTTTATTTTATCTTTACAACATTGTTTACATACAGTAAAACATATACAGTAACTAGCCTATTCTAGTGGAAATTCATAATTCAGAATTATGATCCAGTACTTGTATTTTACCATAGCCCATAAATGATTATTTATGTCAGAAAATAATTTTAATTAAATGCATATCACAGATTTAGACTATCTGCTCATCTGCCAACACACTTCATCTTCTCTAACATCTATGTGGCCAAAATGATCTACCCAAGGTGAATTATTAACAAATACAGCCAAACAAGTAAAGCAAAGATATATTCTATAACACCATAGTGATATGAAAATGTTGTACACTTTGCCAGCAAGTTCTTTATACAAATATAATAAAGCATATAAAAGGGTATTGGACAATATTATTCAGGGCCTTAAAATAAATCTAAAATAAATGTCAAATTATAAAATTCTTTGAATTGCAGGTACAAGAAAAAGAGACCTGGAGTTTTTAGTTCAAAGTAGCTAAATCATTTCTTTAACATTTTGTATTCTATATCATTTATTGCAATTTAACTTTACAATATGACAATTCCTTTTAGTGGTTTATTTAATGGAAGCTGCTGTTAAACAAATATACTTTAGGAAAGCACAAAAAAGATTATCTACGGTTGGATGATAGTTAATGATGACTCCACTAATGCCTTGCCAAGTACAATTTGCCATATGAATGTCTTATGCAAAAACTGTAGCCTTAGACAAAGATATAACATCATAAAATTATTTTCAAACCGTACAAGCTAATCTACATTTTTATTGTTATGGTAGCAGGAGACACACTGAAAAATTCTTGATTCTTGGACAGATGGCCAACTCTTCACAGCATACTAATTTAAATGACAGCCAAGTCTAAGGTTATTCCCTGTTTAGCCATACAGCCAACAATATCTATCTGAAGATAATAAATGCCAATCTTTTAGGTAAATGTTTATCAGCAGCTCACAAGCTTATAGCTTTGGCATAAAGTAACCAAAGCTCCAACTCTTGTATACTTAATGTTTCAGGCAACATCCAAAATCTATACTAAAATGGAAAACTTGGCTTTATCTTGCTAAGGTTTATTTTTTGTTGGGTAATCATATACCTATAGATGTAACATGTAAGCTTGAAATTTTACTTTGAGTTATTTTAAACTGTTAATTCCTTACAAATGATAAAGAATTCTGGCAAGCACAACCCAATAAAAAATAAATAAATAAATAAATTAATTAATTGAAAAAAAAAAGGATCGAGCACTTGGCTTTTAAAACGTCCACTTTTTTGTTCTCAGACTAGATAAGCTATACCAGATAAGGAGCCTGGCAGCAGCTTACATCTACTTCTCCATTCAAAAAGACCCTCAAAAAAACACAACAATCATGCTTAACCAGGCTATGAGCTTGCATGTATTTTGGGGAAGGGGGTCAGGAGAATTAGCTATCCGTTTAAAAGAATCTGTCACCAAGTACACAATGCCAAATTCCATACCTCATTAAAGTATGCTACTGATCTTTTTTTTTATTCTTTCCAGCTCCTCAGAAGATATGGAATCTAGAAAGTTATATGTAAATTATCTCTTATTCTCTATGCGCTAACCCTTTCTCTCAGAAAAAAAATAAAAGGTTTCTATATGGAAAATAAGAACTAATTTACTTATAATCTTCCAGGGGCATTATCTTTTACACAGGTAACAAAATAACAAAAAAAACAAAATTGTTCATGGGCACAGAGGCAATCTATTATTTTATACTTGGCAACAGGTCCTATATAAACAAGAGTTTGGAAGATAACCAGGTAAAGACATTACCTGATCTAGAAAATCTGTTTAGCTGTCATTTTATCTGTTAAGGTAAAAAAAAAAAGGTGTGTATTTACTACCAAGGCCTATCTTTGAGAAGCCTATATTTCTGAAATTTGAGCCTGAAGAGTCCTCATTTCTCTGGTGAGGAGTCCTGTAATTCATTACATTTCTGCTATGGGAAATCAGAATGATTTTGACTTGTTTTGAACTTTTTGCCTAAATCCATGCAACTTTGCTCTAATTTATCTACAGGCTGTGGTGGAGCTTGTAGGCTGGTAGGCTCCACTTGTCTTCATGAAAACTATATTGATATTTTCTAGCTCTAGAAATTTGTAAAAAAGTTTCTAAAATGCTGTCATACACGGGCTGATTTATGATGCCTTGGACATCAGCTCTCCAGAGTACAAGGTGGGAAAAGTTGCAATTTGTGTCTCATGTGCCATTTTTTCTGTTTCATGTCCTGCTTGAGGCTCTGCTGCACCAGAGTGCAATGTCCCATTTTTTTCTCCCTCCCATCCTCCTGTCCCCTTCATGTTTCCTTTTCTCCTCGCCTCCTCCTCTCCCTTATTTTTGATCTCCTTTTTTCTTTTAACCAGCCTTATACGTTGTTTTGAAAAATCTTAATAAAATTTTTAATGATTTAAAAAGAAAAAGTGGAAGAAACGGGTTGGGTTCTCGATAGAAAGGAAGAAATGGGAGGAAATGCTTCCCAGAGCCCTAATAATTCTGGCGCATCTTGTGTTAACAAGTTAACAAATGGATTAAGACCAACACACGAAGCACCAGACTTAATAAACCAGCCTGTCTCTTCATTTCATAATTTTAAATGTAAATGACTGAATTTTACATTAATGATAAACAGCTTAAGAATATGATTTATCGTACCACAGAATTATTACGTGTTTATTAGTTTAAAAAACAAGTTCAAAAAGAAAGAAATGTCAAATTAGCTTAAAATGCCTATTGACCTCCAAGAGACTTGGCATTTCTCAAACACTCAAGTCGTTTTCACGAATATTTAGCCATTAAGAATGTTTAACCATTTCTTCAGTAACAGAGTAAAAGTTTCTGGGACTTCATCAATTGAAAGTGATTAGAAGAGACAAAGAACACCCTTGCCATTTCTCCATTTGTAATTCATCACTGGTGGCATGCAGAGTGTTCATCTTCTGCTGTCTCAGACTTTATCAGCAAGACAATTACCAGTCTTCTCTATCAGCAAGTGTAAACATTTTTCTCTTTCCCAAAATCTGTAAGTTTGGAAAAGTTCATCTTTTGCAAGATGGTCACCTCTAAAGTATTCATTAAAACAGTCATTATTTTAACTTTGCATACGTGATTAATATTTCTTTTAGTACACCAAGTATAAAGCAATATCTTCCTTACACCATATCATTTCATGTAATAAAACAGGATCATCTGATATGTTTTTATGCATAGACTTCAATAGTAGCAGAGGCAGGGAAATTAGAAAATGGCAATATCTGGTGTATGCCATGTTTTATTAAAATTTATTTTCAAAGTAAACAAGCATTCTTCACAGAACTTCTTTCCCCATTGATGATCTTGCAATAATAATTTCTAGAACTACATCACAAATAACTAAAGTATCTGATGTATACTCTACGTCCTACAAATATTTACTGCAGAAGATATAACGATCTGGTGATATGGTTACACAATTTAAACACCGATACTGCCTCTTTCATGTCCTCCTGCACATGCGGTTTCATACACCGCTAATAAGTAGACAGTGTACTGAATCCAGCCCCCTCTGATAGTACAAGGCTATGGATGAGTACTGTTAGGAGGGGCGTTCCTTACAGCCCAGCTAGACTGTCAGGAATGCCCTTCTCATGGTGGGCAGAGATCCGGAGTCTGGGGGCACATGAAGAGAAAGCAGACAGTGCGCCGATTTCAGCGTACTGTCGGCTTTCTAGCGGTATATAAAACCGCAAACACAGGAGGACATGAAAGGTCCTCTTCAATGGGTAACCTTTCTTTGTTCATAGGTTGACTCACTGGAAACAGCCCTACTGTATTATGGACACGCTCATACTTTTAAACTGAATTATTTCAAATTATTAGAATGTAATTATCTTCCAATTTCAGTAATTTTTAATATATAATAGAATGGGTTCAGAAAGAACAACTACTTGTTGACCTGAAGGAAACATACAAAGTCAAATAATAGTGTTTTGTGGGGTTATGTCAGATTTTATGTCTCAGTATATGAAGGGGAAATACTATTTACTATTAATTGAATTAATGTGCTTTGTACATATCGGATGATATAGATACAATCCATACCATATAGCTTACTTTTTGTCGCAATATGAATCCTTTCATGCAGATTATTAGACTAAAATGAATGGTCTGCAGCACGTTGTTCTCATTTCAATATGACTAAAATCTTTGAAGACTTTAAAACCAGTGATCTTTTTAAGCGAAGTTGTGAGCTATCCATGAACAAAGGTATAATTGCGGGTCATTTATTGTTGCAAAATGAAACATGGAGACCTTTCATCTAGTGTCAAACATTTAGGCATTAAAATGTATATAGTTCTTAAATTGGGATTTAATTTGTTACAGTCAATTTGAAGAGGCACAAAATATAGCACCTTACCTGTACTCTATTTTTCCCTGGCTATCAAACTGCACAGAGAAAACTTCAACCTCAACTCATAATAATTGCCCTTTAATGAATTATTCCTTTGAGCCCCTGCAGTCTTAAATGAGCTTGTACATTAAGGAAGCAGGAATCATGCAGCTAAATAGAGTGGGCAAAATAAAGCAAAATTAAACATTGAAAATAGGAGAATTTTCCTTTACTCCATAAGTATGTGCTCTGTTACTTCTCAAATGACAACAGCATTAGCGTCCGACAAGCCTCACTGAACCTCTTTCAATATTCTTTTCTCCTTGATGGCAACACAGGCATTTCCCCTACAACAAATGAACAGGCTGTTCTCAGATTCCAGATGAAACATGCCAAATGTATTGACTGCTGTTAAGAGATGAAAGAACAAAGTGTTGTGTATGTTATTAGCTGACAAAATGAATCTGATGGGTTACTTAAGACCTCTGGGTCAGGTAGGTATTCTATATTTGTTTACCCTGTCTGTACTAAATGCAGACTTATCAATAAAATGGATGGATGCCCTGCATCATTATAGTATATATATATATATATATATATATATATATATATATATATATATATATATATATATTTTTTTTTTTTTTTTTTTTTCTATGGAAAACACTATTGTGGCCTTCTTTGACCAGGAGGAGAAAAGCTGTAGCATGTTACTGGAAAAGTTCCACAATGGCTAAAAAGTTACAAAACAAGTTGGACACTAGTGATACATATAAGATATTGGTGTCAGAAAGAGCCATTAGACTAAATCTAAAAACAGGTTAAGAAAACTATGAATTACTCCAGCACTTTGGCAGCTGTGCTTACATAAACATATGTAACATGTACAGCATAGAAGTATACACTGCCTTCTTTCTTTTCTGTATGTGTATATTGCAAAACTTACAGAGGAAATTACACAACCCGATTTACACTGAACTGGAAGAAAATGAGGAATAAACTGGATATTACAATTTCCTTCCCTTTCAAATTCACTGCAACAGTGTTTACTAGCTGTAACCCTAGTAAACACGTCACTTTAGTAAAAGTGTCCATTTGTGATTTTTCTGAAGGGCACCTGTTGTGTCATAGTCTTGTTGCTACACATTAAACTATTAGACAATACTCAACATTCTTGATCTCATTGCATTGTCATCTAATTTCATAAAATATACTAGTGAACGTACCTGAAAATTACAACAGAGTCAGTGACATTTATTGCAACCAGGTAACTTTTAGTTGCTTGAAATGAACTTGTTATTGCACTATATGTACATTGTCAGGAGGCCAAGACTAATTTCTATAGAGGAATGTGGCAGGAACCATCTACTAGTACCATTTTACATAATGTCAATATGAAGAACATTTCAAGTGCTGAAATGTTGCCTTTTACTGTAATGTAGTAAAATGAAAAAAAAAAAAAAAAATTACAAATGTTTAAAATTACCATATGAGCAAGTATAACAAAAAAAGACAACTAAAACATATTTTACCTCATATTTGGGTATTAGGGAATACTGTGCCTCATTCACACATCCGCAATCTGATATTGTACCCCACCTTGCAAATTTGTGGGTGGTGTATTGTCATGATTGATCAGTAATTCAGGTCTGTGAATAGCACATCAACGTTTTAATATAATTTCATATACTTTTCAATGGTGGCTCTTTGGTTAACACTCCAGCCTTGCAGCGCTGGAGTCCTGGGTTCAAATCCTGCCAAGGGCAACATTTGCAATGAGTTTGTATGTTCTCCCTGTGTTTGCATTGGTTTCCTCCCACACACCAAAGAGATACTGTTAGGGAATGCAGATTGTGAGCCCTATATGGGGACAGTGACTGTCAATGTCTGATTGCACTATACAAGTAAGCAAAATAAATAAATAAATAATAATAATAATAATAATAATAATAATAATAATAATAATGTCTGTGGGTCCTTGAAAGCCAGTCAGCACATGTATGCTGCCCATTACATTTCACAGACCTATAGACTTTAATGGGAAAGTGGACCAAAATAGAGCATGTCTCTGTTCCTTTTCCACAGACCAACTGACTACGAAAAAAAAGGGTCTGCCCTTGTGTATATCTTTCATACCCTGACGATTCATTTACACATTAGAGTACAGGTGGTCCAGCTGCAAGCTAGTTTTTGTTGTCTAAGGTGGGTGATCTAACAACAGTGGATTATACCAAATCCATTGTGACTGCATTTGCTACCTTATTTTTGTTTTCTTAAACCTTACTTTAAAAAATAAGTATATAACTAAAGAGTTCTCTATACTTTTGAACTGCAGAATTAATTTAGCATGAAAAAAATACAATACAACAAATTCCACAGATGCCCTCAAACAGGTCTCATGATGGTTTAAAAATCTGTCACAATTGTCTAGATGGTGGAAAGCATCAAAGTGCACTGAGTATATTTGGTGCATTTTTTAAGATAAGTTAGAAGCAGAATGTACTTGCATAAAAAATTAGCAACTTTTTAAAAAGTGACATAGTACATTAGTTGAATATTTTTGTATATATATTACAATCACTCTTGAAATCACTTTTGAAAAAAAAAACACACTAGGCACAATTTTTTTGAATAAAAATAGCTGCAGACAAGAAAAAAAAAAAAACAACTACAAAATAGGTAAATAAAACACCAGATTTCTAACACAAAAGCAACAATAAATCAGCTCCATAATCCTCTAAGGGTCCATTCACATGGAGGAAAATGGTGAGGAATTTGGTGTGGAATTTCAGCGCTGAAAAAAGTCTCCCATTGACTTCAATGCTAGCAGAAAAAGGAACCCATTGAAGTCAATGGGAGGCTTTTTTTTCAGCGCTGAAATTCCACACCAAATTCCTCACCATTTTCCTCCATGTGTATGGATCTTACAGCTGACTGCAGCCTTGCAAGGCCTGCACATTTAGTACTACCATTTCCAGAGCCATATCTAAGTGATAAAACCTATGAGGAAACTTCTCATACTATGCTGGGAATAGGCACTGGAAGGTTCTCAAACAAGCTTTATTATTCAAAAACGGTTCTGAAATTATCAATATTAAATTAAAGCAGAAACTCCAAGTCACAGTTATCACAACCAACTGGTCAACGTTTGGCCAACCATATTTTAAAGAACACGAAGAAACTGTTATGCCAGATATTGTTCAGGCTCCTCAAATATTTTAATAGCTTTATAAAATGAGCAAAGGCAACAATTTAAAAAATAAATAAATAATGAAAATACCATTTTTGTCAAACTAATTATTTTAAGGTCACGTTTGTAAATATGTTTGAAGTGGAGTAAAAAAGGAGTTTTTAGCCAGTACAACATTATTAGGTTCCACGTTAAGATCTGAAGCCATATTTTTTTACTTTTATGCATCAGATTCTAGTCCTAGAATCACCCTACCAGTACTAAAAATAAATACGGCAAGTATAGCAAGAGCCTCAAGCATCAACATTTGGATTGTAAGGTCTTCATAACAGGGACTTGTTGAGTCTAAATATTCCAACAACCATGAGTTTTGTAAAACTATGTGTGATGTTGAAAACAGAGATGTTAGCTTTCGCAAGTATTAAACAGAATACTACATTAAAAACAAGGACTTCATGAAAATGTATGGTAAACAAACTGCACAATTACATACAAATACAGCATTTTTATCCATGGCGTGGAAATGGAAAAAAAAAATAGCTTCTTCAAAATGAAAGCGATGGTTCACAACAGGCCTAAAGCAAATATCTCTATCTCAGTAAAAAACAAAGAGCATGTTAAAATATTTTTCTGAATCGTCTTCTTCGCTCTTGTCCCCGTAGTCCTACAAACCCTAAAAACTGCCAAGGGCTCACCGTAGTCAACAGATACACAAACACTCCCCAGCATATGAATTGTAATACAATCCAGATTGATTCTAGATAAGAGGCACTTTGATTCTATATCCATTTTATTTCCACTTCTCTGCTAATCCAATAAAACAATTGCACACAGTTGCAAGCCAGAAGGAAAAGATATTGTTGATCACTTTTAGAAAGAAATAGATAACAGAGTTTGACAATTCCCCTGTGATTCCCATTATCAGTGAATATAGGGATATGGCACTCAATATAGTCAAATTAAAGTGATATTTAACATGTTTAAAGTTATGGTAATTATACAAATCATAACATAATTACATATAGCTACATATAATGTATTGAAAAAACATTCATTGACTTTTTTCAGATACAAACAAACAAACAAACAAACACTTTTTGGGTTTGGATTCCAAAGGGTATTCACTATACGTTCCAAATAAAAAATAATTAATATTTATTATATATTATATATTTATAATAATTCTAAAAATGTGAAATAATTTACATTACTTTTCTACAAAAAACTTTTTTTAATGCGTTTTGTGTGTGTTTTTATGTCTTCAAAAGAAACCATAGCATATTTACTTTTATTGTCTGTGAATTTTTCATTAATATCTTTTTGTGGTGCATTTTGATCATTTTTTTTTTTACAGAATGAATGTAAAAACTGCAATTTTGACATTTGTAGTTCTTCCTTCCTTCAAAAATGTACTTTTATTTTTTTGTACTTAAAAACTTTAAAAATAAAGTTTTAGAACAAAAATCCAAACCATTCAATTCCCAGTAGGAGACTTGGAGAAGCAATGTATTAATCTAATCTATCATACAATGCAAAATGATTGCATTGCAATGGATTATGCCCATTAACCCTGGCTTTGGTCATAACAATCCATAGAGGAAATCCTTCCATATGACTTATCTTTTAGATGCTCCAGTCATCACTGACTGTGCCATCTAAGGTGTTAAATGGCTTAGATCTGCTCCAAATGTTATGCATAAACTAAACAACTCTTATTTAAAAAAAAAAAAAAAAAAAAAAAAAAAAAGCCCAAACAATCAGCTGGGTGAAAGGATCCAGTTCAATGGAAGACTTCTAGATAGAAGACACCTCCCTGCAGCCACATACTCTAAAATATTATATATAAGGTAGGGACATCCATCCTTGTAGTGCTGATTTTGATACAAAACCTAAAAAGATAATTTTACTAGAGTTTACAGAATAGGAAATAAATTATTTTTCTGGTGCACAAATATAGTGTGAGTCTCAAAGATTCACTAAGGCTGAGTTCACACTGAGTTTTTTGGTTAGGAATTTGGTCAAGAATCTGCCTCAAAATCAGCCTAGAGTTCTATTGGGAGGCTTTTTTTGGAGGCTGATTTTGCAGCTGCAAAATCACGGGTGCAAAATAACGCGGTGTATACGCTCCTAACTCCCACTGAAATGAAAGTGAGCATTTTGAGCGTGTCATCTGCCGGCACGTGTATACGTGCCAGATCAGGCTCAACGTTACATCGTGTGAATGCACCCTTAGAGCGTGAGAAACAGTGAAAGGGCATATACCCTTTTTTATGGAAGACAGGGAGACTCTAGACACCTTATCTCAAGCATGCAAAAGGTTTCAAGAGGCCCTAATTTTCCCTTATTAAGGTTTCCTCCACATAGGAATAAGACTTAGTTTTTCAATCCTCAAATTTAAGATTGTCACAATCTAATTGTCATGATCCATCTAATCTGTGTGGGCAATTTTCATTTCACTAATTTTATGGTTAAGATGATGGTGCCTTCAGTATTATTTATACCAGCACTATATAGTTTCTGTTATACTCATTTTAAAATATATATATATTGCTATTTTCCAACTAAATATGCTGGCATGCAGAATTTATGGATTTTATTAAAGGAATAAACAATAAGAAATCTTTTTGAGCTATATTTACAACAGTGGGATTTGGCTGAAGTATGGAAATACCAATACCATGAATACATGTTATTGTGGACCACAATTTTATATGTGTGCTTGAGTTATGTAATCCAATGTTTTACTTAATAAACTGCCAAGTTTATTATTTGTTAAAGCTATATTTCTCTTGGAACTCTGCTTATGTCAATCAATTTTCTTTCAGTAAATACATTTGATTTGGCCATTAAAGTATAGCGCTTTTCATGCTTCTTGTAACGTTAATAAAGGTTCATGTCATTCTACTGCACATATGACCAGATTTGTGTTCCCGAAATGTATGCCCATTAGGTGAAAAAACAGCATAGTACTATTATCCAAACTAAACAAAAGTTACAGAAACAACTCTGCACTGAGGGTCTGCAGTAACCTGTTATGTTATCTATGGAGGAATTTTAAGTGCTGATCACAAAAGAAGCAAAAATGCCATTCAGTTGCGGCTTTGCTATTGTCATGTTAGCTTTATGTATTTAAATGTTATGGAGCAAACAAACAGTTATACTGTAAAATAGCAGGTTTTCAAAATTTCTAAATTTCACATTTCAGATATCCAGTCCACTTATGTAAGCAGTACAGTAATGAAAGACCCACCATGCATTAATATCTTCATAAATATGAATACTACAGAAAACTCCACAAACTAACGGGAAGGAATTGTGCAAGCTTATTTATTTTTTTACAAGCTAATGAAGAGCATGGAAATAATTGCTACAGACATAGTTGGGAGATTCTATTTTTCTTGTGTATATTATGCAGTCACTGATAAACGACAGCACAGATTTATTTAAACTGAGACAAACATATGTATAGGAAAGAGTGAGACACTTAACAATTTATCTTCATGAGCCTTCACCAATCTCCATTTAATCAGTCGTACTTAATGGCACAGACATTAGCAGTTTACAAGAGGTCAGTATAGATAAATGAGAATTGCTTTAAATCAGAGGCTTGTGAGCTATAATTTCTATTATTTATGTAAAAATGATGTGCCATTGATGAAGATATGATATGCATTTCTACTCCTGAAAAAAAAAAAAAAAAAACCACACAGGAGAATTTTACCTCCATTATTTTTTCTTATTTCAACATGCAAAAGTATATATTGTTGATTAAAAAACCTGCATATTAAAATACCCTTTTATCACACATATTAAATCCATCATAAATATTTCGACCTATTATAAACAACTCGCACAAATGAAAAGGAACCTATCAAATGATGAGTTTCTTATTCAGGAAAAATGCTCCATTCTTGTAAAAATCATCCTTTTATCCTTATGCAAATAAGCCAAAAAGGGCTTTGTGGCGATGCTGTCCATCAATGGGCTTCACTATCCGCTGCTGATCGGCTCTACCCACTAAATGTACTGTGCATGGCTGATGATGACATACTGCCCCACACTGCTCTGAAGCCAGGTTGCTTTACTTCTGGGTGCAGTGTGTCATCAAACATATATCGGGTTAGTGGGTGGGGCTGAGCAGCAGTTAGCAGCAGCAGATAGTGAAGCCCATTGATGGAAATCAATGCCTCTAAAACCCTTTTCTGCTAACTTGCATAGGGATAAAAGAACATTTTTTTTTTTTGCAAAAATGAAGCAGTTGTCCCGAAAAGAAATACATCATTGTAAACTGTGCTGACAATTCTACAAGGTACTGTAATTAGTTTAAATTATAAACGGTCATGACTTGCATTATTAAAAAGCTCCTCCTCTCATGTATTGATTTGACTCTTCTGGTTACATTAAAGAGGACCTTTCACCACTTTTGGGCACATGCAGTGTTATATACTGCTGGAAAGCTGACAGTGCGCTGAATTCAGCGCACTGTCGGCTTTCCCGATCTGTGCCCGGTGTAAAGAGCTTACGGTGCCGGTACCGTAGTGCTCTTTGGTCAGAAGGGCGTTTCTGACCATTAGCCAGAGACGTCCTTCTGCCTCGCGGCGCCTATCGCGCTGTGCTGTGGAGCGGGGAGGAACGCCCTCTCCCTCTGCTCACACAGCTCGTCCATAGACGAGCATTATCAGGGAGGGAGGGGGCGTTCCTCCCCGCTCCACAGCACAGCGCGATAGGCACCGCGAGGCAGAAGGACGTCTCTGGCTAATGGTCAGAAACGCCCTTCTGACCATAGAGCACTACGGTACTGGCACCGTAAGCTCTTTACACCGAATTCAGCGCACTGTCAGCTTTCCAGCAGTATATAACACTGCATGTGCCCAAAAGTGGTGAAAGGTCCTCTTTAATATCTTGATTATCTGTTCCCATGGCTGGAAATCTCAGTATATGCAAATAACAAAATAAAGGGGTTTTCTGGGCAATTTTTTTTTTTAAGTGTCTGTAAGTGATATTAACGGGTTAATAAATGCACCCATATACCTTTAGCTGTGTTTTGAGTGATTTCTGGGTGTCTCTGGGAGCTCCTGCTGTCTCCTGCATTTTCTTCCTGCTGTGTAACTTCCTCACTAACCCTCACCTTACTTCCCTTCCTTCCTTTCTCCCCCCTCCCATAACCCCCTGTCTCTGTAGATATCTCGCCCTTCCCTATCTACTCAACCCAACCACCGAACCATATTATATAATTACCCTTCACACTTCTTCCTGTGAGATGCCCCCGACTCCTCCTGTACTGATTCTGCAGGGTGTGCGCCCTTCTCCTCCAGCAATCATCCACCTCTACTGCGCAGCAATGAATTATCGGCATCAGTGAGCACAGCGCTTGGAGAAGAGAACGCAACCTGCAGAATCAGTACAGAAGGAGGAGCCATCTTGCCAGAAAAAGAGTGAAGGGTAAGTATAATGGGGTGGATGGGGAAGAAGCGTAGTGATGATCTGTTTCCAGAAATGGGGGAAACGGATCATCACCGGATAATCAGAAAATGTGTGTAAGCATACGTTTTTTTATTAATTATGTTATTTAGAAAGTAGGAGGGTGTTTAGATTAGTGTAGGGATTTCCAGTTATCCTGGACAAACCCTTTAAGCAGATTTTCCACACAAAACATGGTTTTGTGACAGTTTTACTCAAGTGATACACTAGCTATGCAAAACATTCTGTGTATAAGCACCCAGTTGAGGAGAGTTTGGGGCATGCTGAGTTGCAGTCTTTCAATGCTTTTTTCTTTTTTTTTAAAAGGAAGTTGTGATATGCTGAATTGTTTAAAGAAAATTTGAATTAACTAAACTAGAGATCAGTTAAGTGTTGATACAGCCTCTATTTTAGACAGCCTTTTCCAACTTAAACTTTTAATGCGTAAATATTTAACACTTACAAAAAATTCTCCTCATTATCATTTCAGGCCTCTACTACATACTATAACCTCTCACTATTAACAAGAGAGAAAATATAAGCAGATAAAGCAAACTGTGTTTTTTAAATAATTATTAAAGAGAGTTCCTACATCACTAGGTTATACTTGAATTTTCCTGGTAGTAGGACTTGCTAGTAACTATATCCTGTATTCTGAAGACTCCAAGTTTGGTGTACCTGAACCACTTGGCGTCATCAAAGTTGTACCTGCAAATGTAACAAGCATTAAACTAATAGGCACAGTGCACTATACTACCCTAACACTATCGACACATCTTTATGGCGTATCAAAGTATCACTTTATTCCAAATAACTCTGCCAAACTAGTATCCCTGCGCTATGCTGACGAGGTCCAAAAGACCGAAACAGCGCTGTCCATAGCTGGGAATCTGTTCCTTTTGGAATAGAAATACTAGTTTGGCAATAAACCCCGCATCATCTCAGTAGGCTTATTAACTGAGTTATGCATGATGTTAATGGGGCTGCCCCTAGAGGGCAGCATACAGAGGCACTGTTCTCCTAATTACATCCTGGAGAACAGATTTGCATATTTTTTACCCAGAATCCCTAGCGGAGCAGGAATGACTTGTAAGTCTCCATACGCCTATGTAGGCACACACTCTCCCTAATGTGTATGATTATCCCCTGACCCACCTTTATTCCAAATAGTAAAGATGATATAGACAAACAACTTATTCAACCTCCTACATACATATATGTAATTTTATTGAAGAGCAACAGAATCTCCAATATTTTGTAATTTAAGATAAAAAGAAATGCTATTATGAAGAAAAATACTGTATAAACACAGTAGAAGTAATATTGTTAGCTAAAATGTGCAGAAAGTTTTTGCTTTTACTAATCAACTGTCCATGTGATTTAGAACAGATGGGACTCTCTTCAATGAATCCCTCGATCATTAATCTAACTTTTTACTTTTTTCCTTTAGCTGATGTGTTCACTGTAGGACAGTAGTCAATCTAGTTTCTAGTGACTCCCCAAGGGAAAGGCTTTATGAAATTGCCTATGTGGAACAAGTCTTTGAGGCATAAATTCCTCAAGTAAACAAAATATGCATGGTTAGTCAAGTTATCCTATTTTAGTGGCTGCTTCTTAAAAAGTCACACCCTGAACAAAAATACTGAAAAAGCTTTTACTATATTAGAATATCTTACAAATAAATGAAAAATATAAACGTCTTGTAGGGCCATTTGTTTACTAATTGAAAATGTAAAGTTTGTCTTATATAGGAAACTACACATTAATTTTGAGAGGCAATACATAAACCTGTACATGTAAAATTATAGCGGAATGTGATATTTTTATATCTGCCTTTAGAAATTTGAGATCAATGTCAAGGCAAGCATATAAGTAATGAGAGGTAATTGGGTTGAGGTGACAAGGGAATTTCCATGAGTGCAGAGAAGAAGGAAAACCAACCAGCCATCATGCTTTCATCAGGTGAGACACAATGGTGATAACATACTCAGTCTGATATCTGCTCTTTTCTACATTTAAATCACTGCAAAGAGGACACAAGAATGGGCTGAACATGTTCACACTACGGCAGGTGCCTCATATTCTTGTAACAAACGGTACACAGTTTTCTTTATACAGACTTTGTGATAAAAGCTATGTTTTAACCCTGGACCATACGGTACATTAATATAAAACACAACTATGCCAAACCAGTGAATTACTAGTAATATTTAGCTCATTGCTAATATCTGACTTACCAGTGACTGCTCTTAGATTACAAGGGATGGTGTTATGCTTATATGACTGAACCACTAGAAATGGCCATTGTGTCACACGGGATGCTTACTAAATGCGTCGCTATATATTTTTAGTGCCTACGAAACCAATGGATAGTTGCATAAATGCTATATAAACCACATCGAATGACCACTAGGTTAATGCACAGCAAACTCAGCTAGCCAGAAAAATTACCAGTGATGCTGGGTTCACAACAGCGTTCGGTGTCCGACTCAGGTTTCCGTCTTCTGCCGACAGAAGACAGAAACATGTCAGACCATGTCCGATCGTGATTGCCTGTGAGCGTTTCATGTTCTCTGCGGCAAAAGTTTTTTTAAAAAAAACTAGACACAAAGTCCTGCATGTCTGACTGTGTCCGGTTAAAAAAAAATGGTTTAGCCACAGAGAGCATAAAAAGCTCACGAGTGCTCACAGCCGGACACTTTTCAAACCCATTCAAATGAATGCCTGAAACTGGGCAGGAAACGGAAACCTGTATAAACGGAGTCCGGGAGCAGATGTGAACGAGCCCTGAATTTAAATTTGCCAAGCAGGAATATACAAGGCCCTGAAAAAGTCACCCAGCAAACTAGGCATGCCATATGGGAAATAAGGAACCAAATCCACAGTGAAGTTTCCCTTGACCAAACATATGGGCAATTTTTATAAAAAAGCGATGTGAACTACCAGCACCTACCTAAATATAGGTGCATACAAATCTGATGCACAGAACATCCATGGCCTAGCTCTACTATGCTTGCCCATTGTACCAGTATTAGAATTAGCGTGAACGAACATACTTTTATTTAGTTTTTAGAATACGTTAGGCAGTAAATATGGATAATGAGGGAAAACAACAGGTATTTCTTTCAGACATTCCTGCACAGCTTGATTATTATTCATTTTATAAAGATGGGAACAGCTGCTGACAGGTTTAGCTGAAACAGTAAACAACACATCAGATCACAGGCAGAAACAAGCAACACAAACACTTTTGTTAATACACTGCTCGGAGAATTAGATCAATTTTATGAAGCGCTCAATGTAAATATAAGGACATGAAATAGAATATTCCTGCATAGTCAGACACAAGTTCCCATAAACACATCAAATGCTGAATACGTGCCTACTTTTTCTGTATCAAATGCCTGCCTAAGACTAGAACAGACATTTTCCATAAAAATAAAGGGTTCCATATCTTTATACCACATTACCACATCAACTAGCAAATTATCTGTCAAGCAGCAATCTAGTTTTTATCCATTGTATGCTTGCATTTTGGAAGATAAACAATCAAAAATACAAAAATATCATCACATGTGTAAACTTATACAAAAATAAAATAAAATCAAGTGCACATTATTCCATTAAAAATTTACATTACAATGTATCCAACAAAATGTATCCAATCACAAACTGAATAATAATCTTGGCTACCTGAGCCTTGTTTACTCTACCACTGGGAAGGAAGTAAATATGAAGATCACATTATAGTATTCCCTCATCTATGTGGCAGTCTTAGGATATACTCATACACAGCAGATATTTCAATGACTGAAAATCAATTTCATTCATTTGAATTCAGTAGTTTTCACAGCAAGTACATGGACGTCCGCAAACCCTTTTAATATGAATATAACAATTGCAACAACTCTAGCTTGTGAAAATTCACCTTTTTAATTTTTATAGTATGTATGAAGCTAAAAAAGAAAAGCAGCAAGATTTTTGTAATAAAAAAAAATAAATAAGATCATAATGTGTCCATAAATGGGTATCAAAAAATTGGCTAAATTGAGGCTTTCGGTCCCCCAATGCATTGACAATTATGTACAGTATTAGTCTTCCCATGTGGATACAGTGATGTTTAGAGCACCCTCAAGCTCCAGAACCAAGGTGCCCCTGCAACATTATGGGTGCACGATTTCATTCATACACATACTGTAATTCACATTCAGGGCACTAACAAATATTTATTAAAAGATTTTTTTTTTTTTTCTTAGTAGCTCAAATAGATTTATCCCCCAAATATGATCAGTTTTCCCATTTGTACACAACACTTTCCTATGATCAGTCATTTTCGGTTTCATTATATTCCTAAGTACACCATACGCAATACCTATATACTCCATATGGTTTCAGCTCAATATTTATTTGTTCTTAATTTCTTCAAGTATATCAAGTCTACTATAGTATTTTTCCAGGCAACTCGCCAATATATCTCATCGCGCATGTACAATAGTTGCTATTTATCTGCTCATAGCTGAATTTAGAAGGTTTTATAAGGAATATTTAGGCTAATGTGCACTTTCAGAATAATCCAAATATTTTTCTATTTTATTATTGTATACGGATCCCACATTTAGCATCAGGTGTTAACAATACTTCATAAGTACCATATCTCAATGCTGTTATTTATCTGCTTGCTACTCCTAAGCCACATGTTTCTTAGTAATGCCTATTGTAGCTTTAGTAGGTGCTTATTTGCTTATTGCTGTCTACAGCTAATTGAAGTAGGTAAAAGAGAAGATTGATACAAACAAAAGGACATGGAACTGGCTCCATCCCTACGCAAGCATTTTATTATGCATAGCTGATACAATATAAATATGATATATGAATGGCTGCCTAGTATTAGTACATAGTAAGATATCATTACTGTAAACAAGCAGTTACAACTAGACTGAGAGGTAACAATACTTATACACCCGGTACTCAGCATGAATTGATCCAATGTTAGCACCACAGAAACTTCCAAATAAAAATATTTCATTGTGGAACCTATCAGTAAGTAGGCTAACTTTGGGTAAGCATAAGCGTATCACTCATATTGGCCAACAGTGCTCATATTCCATGAGCCTTTAACAGTCAGGTCCGTAAATGAAAAAAATACATAAAAAAATATACACAGGCTTAAACACTAGAGCAACCTTGTCTATATGGATAACAATTAAATGATCAGCATTGCGCAGCAGTTGAACTGTGTTTTATACACCTTATACAAGGATACCTAACAAACAGTTAATTCCCCACTACTACATCCTAATAGTGGTCATTGACTTCAGTAGTCAGCTGACCCTTCATTCCTCAGACATCTGAAGAGGAAGAGTCAATTAGGTAGTCAACGGTCACCATTTGTCTAATGTCTATGGCCATCCATAGATCACAAAGACGACCCGATTGTAGAATACAAGTAATTGACACAAAACCAATTTTCACTAAAAACAAAGCACTACATTTACCATGACTTATTTATTGCATTCAAACGCCTAATATATAATATAATTTTCTATATAGATTGATAAATATATATTAGTAGGGAAACCTGATGACTTATAATGCTTATAATCCACAAACATCTACATTACTTTCAGATTGTATCACTATCCAATAGTCAGTATAAAGGTTAATATTATTATTACAAAAAAAGCATATTTTCTTATAATATTTTCATACCCTACCTTCAAACCTGCCAAGTTGGAGGGAAAATTTTGCATGAAATAAATCACTCCCTAGGACACTGCTAACAAATGTTATTGTTATGCATGGAATGTCTAGCCATCTCAAGGAGCAAATTTCAGGTTGCACATTTTAATAACAGACAGTTCAGCATATAGAGACGACCTATACCATGGTTGCATGTCCAGTTTTTTGTTTATTTTTGCCTTTGTATAGATAAGTCTTAAGTGGTAAGTCTGCATACCTGCAGTGTTTGTAACACCACCTAGGCTTTAAACACCGCAAAAGATCTCAGGCATGAAATGGTCACAAGTATTACTTTCCAGTAGATTTCACTTTTCTTTTTCAAGCTACAGCTTGACATTTTGCAAAATCTCTGGAGACCAAACAGTGAAATCGAGTTACTGCAGGAGTGAACTGTAAATTCCATGGAACCATGTAATATATCTTAACACAGATGGACACAGTACATTAAAATAACTGTGGATGATAATAGAACAATACCATCTGTTTTGTCTGGGGAAGACAACGCATATCAGCTACACTGTCAGTCATATCATATATCTTTAGTGTCATCATGTGGTAGGCGACAACTCTATATGTCAGGCCAAGTGTGCTCTTCTTTGGGGACTAATGAAAACAATACCAAGTAAACGCTGCAGGGTTTTTTTTTGTTAAAATTAAAGGGCAAGCCAGTTAAAATAGTTATAGAAGAAACATGCAAAAAGGGGATTGAATGCATACACATAGCATCCAGTGGACAAACTGTGGGCATCTATCTGGAGAAATGGGAAAAAAACCTAAAATCTAGTCAGAGGCTAAAATGCTATGTAAAGTTACAGTAGACACCATACATGTTCTCACAGCAGCCACTCAGTCTGTACCATATAAAAGTAATGAGGTTGTTTGAATAGGAGCGTGTAAAATTAATCCAATCTCCCTTTTCCTATCTCTGCTGTGTAAAACCTCAATGATTATGGTTTCTAAATTATGCTCAAGGGCAAATTAAAATTTGCATGAGAGTTTTGCTTGATGAGCTGGATGTTGTAAAGACA
>NC_134269.1:132639167-132644167 GCF_031893055.1 Leptodactylus fuscus
ATTGATATATAAACAGGCAAAACATATGCAAATCATGATGATTCAATAAGAACCAGACAATGCATACACAAAACACACTCATTTTATGAAAATATTTCTATGTCCTTTAATATTTTCAATTCTTGCAGCAATTAAATAAATAAGAAAAATATCACAAGCAAAAAAAAAATCATTTTTTTCTTATTACAAAGATAAAAAAAACCTCAACATTTAGATATATAGTAAATCTAGTATTTTATACAATAATTTCTTTGCAAGATTTTTTTTGCAATATTAAATACAAAAATAATAATGTGGGATAGACTGTTTACTAGTCCAACTAAATAAAGGGTCAAAAACTAAGAATACAAAAAAATAAAAAAAAAAAAAACTGTTAAAAATAAGATGCACTCATTTCACCTTATCTTAGACTTTGGAACAATTCATTTCATGGAGACAAGTATGGTATCAAGTAACAAATGTGGCCCTCTGGTGGAAAGCTAAGTATCACATTTGACATTTCTGCACTATTTTCTACAATACACTGAATGCTACAAAACATGCTATAGACATGGCAAAAGAAACACAGAAATGCTAACCTTAATAGAGCAAATGCTTCCAAATAACCAGCCTCTTCTATTAAAGGAAACAGACTCCAAACAAATACACATGGCAGTGCAAAAATGACACAAAACACTAGCACTGAGCAGTGCAATATACACAAACAAATAAACACATATGAAAACTGTGTGAAAAAAAAAGAAATAGGAGGTAAATCTGTAAATGCTGCACAAATACCTGGCAAAGGGAGCTGCTTTATTTTTGTAAGCAAATTCTGAAGAAAAACACAAAACTTACCTGCTGTTGTTGCAGATGCAGCAGTTCTACTGTGCTTACTTCACTGCACATGTCACCACTTGATCTCCCATCTCTGCTGCCAGCATCTAATTGGCTGCTTAGAGTGCTCATTCCATTTTGATTCATTGAACTGTTGCTTATTGTCTCTGTTGCAGATTCCTGCATCATGACTTAATACCTAAAAGTGATTAAGAAGTATCAATTAACACACACGTTACACCTTCGCACTTCTATTATCAAGATGTCCCTCTCTGCCAATTACAAAGACAGCATCTTTAGAAGGAGGGAAAAACACACAGGCTGCTCAGTAATTTACCAAGAAACGCAATACAAATTCAGCTTTTATCCAGATACTAATCACTGAAATTATGGACCCTATAAGCTTCCTTTGTGTGGTTACACTTAACAGCCAAAATAGCATGCTATGCAGGCAGCATGGTTAAATAGCATTTATGAATGGCTACATTTTAAAGTCTACCTATAAAACCAAGTCAAATAAAAGCCGGGCTGCACACACTCTACTATATTTCCTATTATCTAGCTTTGACAACCATGGATGACTATACAGCCTTATTTAAAATATTCACTATCTTGATTCTGTCAGAATTTTACAGCACATCTTATGCAAGGCTATTGTTTAATGATGCAAAGCTAATCATACAAAATTAAAATTTTGTACCAGTGTTACAAATCATATGGTATCAAGCAATGATAAATAGTCTAATGGTCTTTCTCTTTTTTTTTTTTTTGTGCCTAAATAAAATTTTGCCTCCAAGGCATTTTAAGAAAAAGCTCCGGCTGCAAACACGTCAGATATTGCCTATTTTTTTAATCAAACGGCTGATATTCATTTATTTTTCTGACATTTAAAACATTTAATACTGTCCTTCCTGGGAAGTAATTAAGCTTATGCATGAGCAGCAATCAAACTGTTCACTTGAAGATGACTTAAAACTCAATTTTAACATAGGCAAATAAATGAAAGATATAAAATTAATTTTCCAGGCATGTATTAGATATGAAAGCTAGAAATAAAATCTATCAAGAATATCACTAATGATTGTGCTAAAAACAGCATAAATTATGCATATTACCTTCTCTACAGTAATAAATGTTTTATCGTTTTCACTGCATAAATATACTGTACTTTCAGGGTAGCAATGAGATGTCCTGCCAAGATCAGTTGAAATCCTTGCAGTAAATAAAGAAGCAAGTGCCCTTACAAACTGGAATTTCAAGGTGTATTGTGCGCGTGTTTTATGGAAAGGTCAATACTGTGCATGCGCCCAACTACGATTTAGAACACTGTAATGGTCTCAGGACGCTAAGGTGGCTGTCAGGGTAGTAAGCAGCCACACAAAACTTATCACACTACATATACAATAGGCAAATTATGTTTCTCATACTGCCACTCGCCATAAAGGCCCCAATTAGTTGTGTGTGCAGTGTGACACAATATCAAGATAATGACATTTCACTATTCACTATTTACTGGCCACAGCATAATGATAATTGGGAGTTAAGACCCTATTCTATAAGGAGGGAAGCAGTTCACGGCGACTGACATTATACTTAACATACACCACAAAACAAACATACATTTAGGTTCCCGAAAAGCACAGGGAATAAAATGTTGGTGATGTTCGCTGCCTGCTAGGTGAACCTGCCTTCATGTGTCTTGTCGAGGAAGTGTTAACAGCAGTCATAGCTACTGTAACTACAGTAAACAATATCTAACCACATGTGTTTAGGAACAAACACAGCCTGTTAAACATACCATTAAACATTAACTAAGAAAAAGATCACAAATGGAAAATGTCATGCACAGAATGAATTTTACAAGACCAAAAACAAAAAGAAAAAAAAAACAAAGCTACTACTCTTTTCCGACATTAGGCGCTTAATAAGTATTCAAATTAGGCATAAATTTTACATGCACAATGTTTAAAATATTCAGTAAAATATGTCTGATTTCCCTCTCTGGATGTTTGAAAATTCTAATGTTCTTTCCCCTCCAAAGGAAGAAAAGGAGTGCGCTGTCATTTATTTATTTTTTTTAATAAATATATATAATCCTATACTTTCTAGGAAATTGCACCAAAAGAGATCATAAAAAGATCTCTGAACTTTATCCATATAGGTGTAAGATATGGAGCTCGCAATTTACACTTGATGCTTTAGACCTCATTCACCAAAACATTAGTGTCACAAGCGCAAAAATCTTTAGTAAATAATTCAAAAGAATGGCTCGTATCTGAACGTATATGGTAGCCAGACATTTGTATAGTACATAAGACTGGGGAAGAAAAAGCAAACAAGGCTTGAGTCTAAGCAAATTAAAATGCTATGTTGACAAGGAGTTTATGGCCTGTGGTTTGTGGATCCTTGTTAAGAGCTTAGAGTATTTTTAAGAGGTACTTTCTAAGGGATATTATAATAGTATTTTACTTTAAGCTCGAATGAGCAGACACCCCATAACACACTAGATGGATGAACTATTCAAAGTTATAGAAACAAATATAAAATTTGCTTCTTTTTGACATACGACATTCCCAGGGTGACTGGTCGTTTCTTTGAATATTGAAGGTTTTTATTTTTCAGCTAATATTACAATATGAGCGTATTAGACGAGCTACATGCCACACGTGCGTTAATACCTTGTAAGCATGCCAGGAAATGTGTAGAGGCTCTTTTGATCAGACAATTATGGGGTGGGGATATAACAACCTTTCTGTCATGCTTGGGCAGAGGTCCCAATATGTACCCCAGGAGGAAGTTTCTCACATAGCAAAATAAACAAGGGAATTGGATACGCAAAGTATTATACATATTGGATTTATAGCAGTACAGTGGCCTAACCACTACATGAAAATCCACCAGTGAGGACACTAAATAGACCTGAGAGAGAGGATGTGAGGTTTGGAGTAGTACAGCCATGGGAAGAAATAAAGCCTCTCTTCAGCCACTGAGCAGCTCTCTGTGTTTATCAGCTTTCTGTCTGTGCTTGTTTTTCCACCGGTACAGCATGCAATATTCCATCCACAGACATGTACCCACACAGCGGGAGGAAATAATTCAGCAAGTTTTCTTTCCTCACCAAGTGGCATTAGAGATACTTATTCTCTACATCACTTCCCTTTTGAAACATTAAACTGACACTGGAAGTGACTGCACAAGATTGCATTTTCTCTTCCTAAACAACCTGAATTGAAAGGTTACTTAGTGTAACAATATTTACTTGCAGAATTGTGTTGTTACCAAGGGTATAATGGATGGTGGCTATGCAGGTTTACGCAAGAATGAGTGAAGCATGAGGCGTTAGCCATGTGTTTGACATGTTTCAAATTGCTATAATCCAGCATTAAACACACCCAGCAATTCATGCCATTTCTTGCAGCCATAATCTTGAATAAAGCGTGCACAACCACTTATTATATAAATTAGTATACGACTCCCTGTTATAGTCACAACAGCGCTTTTGTGTTTATTTTTCATCAAGATGTGGCTTTCTTATTTGTACAAATAGCAGGATAGAAAGACATAGCTCAATTAGACTTGTTCACTTTATGATAGGGTAGCTCTGAGCTTCAGCCCCGTTTGTTTTGTTTTTTCCCAGCGAGGTATGGATTATTTGGGTGTTAAATTCCTCCGTGCCAAATATGTCATTTTTTTTTTTTTTCAAATGATCACAGGCTTACCTCTACATTCTCTATACTGCTGTGTTTCCAGTGTAATGTAATCCACACAAGAGTTATATACAGTCAAGGACAAAATGGCAAGTTACCTAAACAAAAGGAAGTACTGTGGAGGCATTCCAGGCATTCCTTCTATTCAGTGGAACAAGTTTTTAGGTCTTGGGAAGTGTAGACATTTTTAAATGTCCAGCTTCTTAAAGGTTTTCACGAGCTGTGTATTTCTGAAACTTAATAAACACAGCAGGGCCACTTTTTATAGAATAAAACCATTTTTGGAATATTAGCAAAAAGAGCAGGTACAGAAAAGAAACAGTGAGGTATTATACTGCACCACTCACAGGCTTAAAACCACAGTAACCTAAAGCATAGGGTAATGGGCTACTAAGGTAATGGGAAACTATCAAAGCTACATCACTGCCAAGGCAGCAGGATGTTGGTTTGATATTATAACCTGTAAACTGAACCATG